>NC_046302.1:3939393-4242424 GCF_004115265.2 Rhinolophus ferrumequinum
CCCATGAATCTTGGACCCAGAAGCTACAAAGATTTCTTACTGAAAGGCAATTTGTTTATTAGATGCTAACTCCATGACTATATTGTCTTCAAAGGCTCTATATTTCAATGTGAAGATAGCGGCATTTGGATGTGGTTTTCTAAACACACTGACAGTGCAGAATTATTTCTGTTGTCAAAAAGCTAAAAAAAAATTATTATGTTGCATACATAAAGTCGTCAAGAGGTAATTTCTCCATCGTAACCATTGCCTTTTGTAACATCAATTAGTAGGAGGAATTTAAGATATTTTTTGCCTTTCCCCAAAATAAATTATGATCAAACTCTTTCTTAGATTATTGCTCAACTAAATTTTCAACCTGTATATTGATTACCTGTATATAAAATTCTGCAGTTCAAAACAGAAGCAGTTGGGAATTCCTGAGTAAGGGACAGCAATAGCGAATAAGGATGAGTAGTGATGCCTGCACGTGAATTAAATACAGGATCAGATATTGGTATCTTTGAGCATCTAAAAAAATAGCATGTGGCAATCATTAAGAAAAAGGAATTCTGAATGCCAGCAGTGGGTAGAAACCAATAAATACTGCACAACATAACATTTGAAGGTATAATCCATAGGAATTGTTTGTGGTTCTAGAACTCAGGCCTGGGACTATCTCTCCAAAATTTTGTCTTTTATACTTTTGGCATTGGACTTTTCAGAGAAATAGAACCAATAGGGTATATATAGAGATACATAGAGGAGATTTATTATGGGAATTGGCTCATGTGATCCTGGAAGCTGAGATATGACATGATATGCTATCTGTGAGCTGGAGAACCAGAAAAACTGATGGTGCGATTCAGTCTGAGTCCAAAGGCTGGGAACCAGAGGAACTACTGGTGTGACTCCCAGTCTGAGGCTGAAGGCCTGAGAACCACGTGGGGAAGGCTCCAGTGTAAGTCCCAGAGCCTGAAGGCCTGAGCAGCAGGAACTCTAATATCTGCGGGTAGGAGAAAATGGAAACTTCACCCTTCACCTCATGAATTGAGAGAGAGAGAGAGAGAGAGAGAGAGAGAGAGAGAGAGAGAGAGAGAGAGAGAGAGAGAAAGAGAGAGAGAGAGAATTCACTCTTCCTCCGAGTTTTTGTTCTATTTGGGACTTTTAACAGTTTGGATGATGCCTGCCCACTTTGGTGAGGGCAGATTTTTATTCAGTTCATTGAGTCAAATGCTAATCTCTTCCGAAACACTTTCATTGATACACTTGGAAATGATGTTTTACCAAATATTTAGGAATCATTTAGTCCAGTCAAGTTGATACATAAAATTAATCATCACACCTTTTTAAAGATTCATTTATAATAATAATGGTTAATATGTATTGAGAAACTAATGTTCCAGGCATTATAATAAACATTTCACATTCATTATTTCTTTTGACTTCATATATCCTTATGGGTTAGGTCATATCACCATTATTTTACAGTTGAAGAAATCAAGGTTTTGAGAAGTTAAATTAATGTGTTCTGTGTCACAGAACAAGAAAGAATCAGGGCCAACATTGATCAGGTAGTTTATCACAGCATAATAACCTGGATAGCTACTATTACGATGTTGCAAACAGTATAAGTGAAGTAAAAATACTTCACGGAATAAAATATTTCAAGGAATAAAATAATCTTATATACCTTACAGCTCTGCCTTGGTAAACCCCTGTCACCTCAGCAAAAAGTATATCTATATTTATCAAAAATGTCCAGTGTTGACAAGGAATATTTATTCTTTGTTTATACATCTAGTAAGCACCCATTAGGTGTCAAAAACTCACCAGCACTGTGTGTGTGGTCTCCTGTGTCCCCTTTTAGGAGACCAATTGCCCTGGCAGCATGTAACGTTGCCAAGGAATGGGATTTAGCTTGCTGACCCTCCTACCTTTACCTTGATTTTTCCTTCATTCTCCTGATCCTTTTTCTCTACTTCCATGTCATCTTCACAACCCACTTATGCCAATCGTAGCTACTCAGGTTGGTGCATAACTCAATATTTCTTGACTTTTGATCTCAATTCTACTGTTGGTGCCTCTTTTTCTCCCCTTGACTTCATGCAGTTTTGAGAACTCTCAGCTAAATTGGCTCTAGAAACTCCTCATCTTCTTATTTGTCCATATTGGTCAACTTCCAATCCAGATGCTGTGGCATATGCAAAGATGCCACATATCAATGTGCCCTCAAAGAGCTTGTACTGCAGTGGGAACAGGAGCCATATTGCTGTCTATCATTGCAAAGTCAAGAGTGTTCTGAGTCACAGAAGAGGTTTCTCCATGTCACTCTGCTCACCCCAGGTTGCTTAATTTTCTAGAAGACTCCGCCTCCTCCCAGCACGGGCTCCACTGATTCTTCTGTCTTTGTCAAAAGAGATCAAGTCTCATTCTTAAATTCAGGCAGAATTTCCCTCCAATAGAAGCCCCTCAGATGAACTTTCACCCCAGAAGATGAGCAGCTGTCACAAATACAGTGAGTAACCTGTGGGCTACCCCCACCCCAGCTAAATCTCCTGCCAAGCCTTGCTCCCCTAAGAATTATTATCAGTCTGTTGGCCAATTATTATCAGCTGACTGGAAAGGAAGACGAGTACCCAGAGGACCAACACAGCCCCATCCCAGCAGCTCTCATTTGGGCTTCTGCTTCCCATTACCAACCATGGGTTTTCCTTCTAGCTTTGACACGGATCCTAGGACCTGCTTCAGACTAGGTCTTCAGATAAGTCCCAAGCCACCTCATGTGACCTCATTTTCACTATTAGACTTTCCTTCTGAAACTAGATTCAGTTCTTTAAAAATTCTGAGTCCCAAAAGGACTTTAAAAATGATTTTCCATTCCTCTTTGTTTTTATTATGACTATTTTGTATCTGACTCTGCAAACCATTTGGAATGCTTATAACACCCCAGGCCATTAAAAAGGAGGAGTTTCTAACTAGAGTTTAAAGACTGTCAGGGAAAATGTGGGCATTGCTTCTTCTGGATGGTCCACAGTGACATGAGGGCAGCACTTGACCAGGACCACCAGAAACTGTGAAGAGCAAAACACCAATTTGCCCTTGGAGCAGTGATGCTCACTCAGTTGGCATCAGAGGGTCTGCAGGCCTTGGCTGGGCTGGCTGATGCCCTCACACAGCTGATGAGGGATGTTGTCTTTTTATGATGATTCTGATCCCCCACCAAAAAAACCATGTTAAGTCCCCTTGTCCCTGAACCCACAAATCACTCCATGAGCAGCACTCAGTCCTCCTTCCTTTCTTCCCTCAGCCAGAATGAACCTTGTCCCCTCTCTCAAGACAGGGTTGTCTGTGTGATTTTTTTATTTTCTTTCCTCCTGTTGCTGGGGCAGGGTTATTTCAACGTGCTGTTCGTCCAGGGTTTTCTCATTTTTATTTTCAAGGGCCTTCTCTTCATTCAATAACTTTCATCTTTTCCAATGCAAAAAGATTGCCTTTTAAAACTCATTTCTCACCTGGATTTTAAAAGCCTATTCCAAAAAATGTAAAAAAGCAGAAATCAAACTATTTCTTTCTCTTTGCATTTCTGCAATAATAGTTTATTTTCTTTTTTTAAAAAATTAGTTTATTGTGGTAACAATTGTCAGTAAAGTTACTAGGTTCCAGGTGTACAATTCTGTAATATCACATTGTGTGCTCACCACCCAGAGTCAGTTCTCCTTCCATATATATGATCCCATTTACCCTCATCTGCCACCCCCTTCCCCTTTACCCTCTGGTAACCACTAAACTATTATCTGTGTCTATGAGTTTTTGTTTCTTTATTTGTTTGTCTTGTTCCTTTGTTGTTTTCAGTTTTATATCTCACATACCAGTGAAATCATATGGTTCTCGACTTTTTCTGTCTGACTCATTTCACTTAGCCTAATAATCTCAAGATCCATTCATGTTGTCGCAAATTATGGCAGAATAGTATTCCACTGTGTATATATATCACATCTTCTTTATCCAATCATCTATCAAAGGGCACTTTGGTTGTTTCCATGTCTTGGCCACCATAAATAAAGTTGCAATGAACCTTGGAGAACACGTGTCTTTATGTATAAATGTTTTCAGATTTTTTGGGTAGATAGCCAGGAGAGGGATTGCTGGGTCACATGGTAATTCTATTCCTAATTTTTTGAGGAAGATCCACACTGCCTTCCATTGAGGCTGCACCAATCTGCATTCCTACCAACAGTGTATGAGGGTTTCTTTTTCTCCACAGTCTCTCCAACACTTGTTATTATTTGTTCATGATAGCCATTCTAATTGGTGTGACGTGATGTATAGATACCTCTTGCTAACTAAAAGGGTCATATTGAAAAAAATGATAAAAATAAAAATAGGAAAGTATTGCATGCTCTCTCACATATGTGTTTGTAATCTAATATGGAAAATCAAGGGGGCACACACAAAATTTAATCTCCGAATATAGCCTTTTTCTTTGGGAGAATAATATCAAACCCATTAGATGTGGGGTCTAAAGAACAAAATAAATGAACAAATAAAATAGAAATGGAGTTGGAATGTAAGCTGATGATTGCCAGATGGGAAGGGGTTGGGGAGATGGGTGATAAAGGTTAAGGGAATAAGAAGTACAAATTGGTAGTTACAAAACAGTCATGGGGATGTAAAGTAAAGCATAGGGAATATAGTCAATGATATGGTAATAACTATGTGTAGTGCCAGGTGGGTACTAGACTAGTCAGGGGGATCACTTTATAAATTACATAAATGTCTAACCACTATCCTCTACACCTGAAATTAACATAAAATAATCTTGAATGTCAACTGTAATTGAAAAATCAAAAAGGGGGAGGGGGAAAGATGAAGGGGAATAGGAAGTTCAAATTTCCAGGTATAAAACAAATAATTCACGGGAATGTAATATATAGCATAGGAATATTGTCAATAATATTGTGATAGCGTGGTATGGTGTCAGATGGTTGCATGGTAATCACTTCTTTAGGTATATAAATGTTGAATAACTATGGTGTACACCTAAAACTAATACCATATTGTGTGTTAGCTATATTCTAATAAAAATCTTTAAAAAATCAAACAAAAAATCCCATTAAAAAGTTTCCAGCATGCAGCTTTTCATACATCATGCATTAAGCCAACAATCCTGGTAAGCATGGCAATTCGGAAATGAGTAATGAATGAAGCTTGTCCACATTCTGTCAGCCAGGAAGACATTTTTGGCTCACGTGATGTTTGACCTAGTTTCTATGTTCCTAAATACTGTGGATGTAGACGTAATCAACCTTGCATTTTTCATGGATGTAATATCTGAGGCTATTCTGAAATCTCCTCCAATTACAAAGTTGCTTTGTCAAGGCCATGACTCTAATTCTGTATTATTTCCCACATTATAGAAATATACCCTGAACCAATAATGTATCAGGTATAGCAGGCTGTGACCCAACAGGACTTAGAGGGTGGCATTCATTTACTTTTGGAATTGATCATGGGATTAATCAATCTTACACACTTAGAACAAACTAATTTGACAGCACACAAAAATTGACCTATTTATTGGGAGAAGGCTGATATTACACTAAACCCATACAACTGACATATAAAACCAGTCACCAAGGGAGAATCTGTATTTCCAGTAACAGATGGGATACACTTGTAGGATAACATGTGTTTCTTTTGAGCCTGGAGACCTCTTTCTGTATTCTGAAAGACCAGACTCCAAATGTGCTTCTTATGGTACAAACAGCCACAACAGCCCATGACTATGGCAATAAACATTCAAATTACTGCATGTGTTGAAAAAGGAACTCTGGTTCCAGTTTTATTTTAAAATTATAGAAATAAACACAGTGATGCAAGAGCCATGATTTTATCTTGCATTTTGTTTCATTTTAGTTATGTGGATTTAATTTAATGAGAAAACTTTAACAGAATTAACTTTAATAAATTAGACAGACTTGTTTTATCTTCTCATTACTTGATCATTATGACAAGACCAAAGTGGAAATCCTGCACTCTGTGGAGTTCATTTGATAGAACACTTAATAGCCACAGAAGAAAACACTTTGAATCAGCAAGCGCTGATGTGCAAGATCAAAAATAGTCAGTAGTTATAGCCAAGAATGGCTTTGCTTGATACTCTCAGGATTTCACCAGCAATAAGAGGATGAGCTTTTTATTCTGGTCTAGACCGTAAGGATATGATTTATTCTTCTGAACATCTGACTATTGTGCAAGGTGTGGTTAGTCTAAGCACATCACTCCCTCTGTTGAATGGGTGGTGATCAAAGATCTCTTAAGAATTTATGGATGGAAACAGGGACTTCCACACTGCAGAGAGAGACGGAGAGAGAGAGAGAGAGAGAGAGAGAGAGAGAGAGAGAGAGAGAGAGAGAGAGAGAGAGAAATGGCATCAGAATGACAGCACAAGAGAGAAATAGTATCAGTAATGTGGCTTGAAGGTGCACCAGGAAAAGATTTGAGATCTTCCAGAAGAAAATTATAAGACAACAAACTTTTGTTCAATTATTTGTTCTGCCATTGAGCTGCCAAGTTTTAATCTTTAAATTCTGAATAATATTCACTGCAAGTTTAATAACTGTATCTCCTGGTTAGCCACCTTCTAAAGAAGTTCAAATGATTTGCCAAGGAATAGAGCATCGTTACACAGGTCCATCTGAGAAAAGGTCTGTAAAATGACTATATGCTAAATCCGTCTTCTGAAGGACTGTAAAATTTTGCATGAGTAAAGTCTTCACAAAGGTCCTGGGTAGAAATGAAGGTGAACATTGGCCTCCTAGGGAATGATAGCAGGACTACAGGCAGCAGACAGGAAAAGTAGCACCGAAATGAGCTCTGAAACCTTTCTTTTTACAAGATGGTGACTCTTACCTATGGCTAATCTTGGTCAGGCGTTCCTGCTGGTGGGCAATTGAACATTTCACATGGACCACAACTACAGACAGAACTCAACATGGAGAGAGATCAACACTGCCAACCTCAGAGGCAGGAGAGAGGGAAGGAGGGGGAGATTGGACAGCAACAAGAATGCAACCCAAGATAGAGAAGAATAAAGACCGACAGAAGCTGCTTGTTGCCTGGGATTCATCCCAGTGAGGTGAAAAAAATCAACCTATTATCAGGATGCCCTTTGTAAAAAGTCTCTGCCTTCATACTGAAAATATAAAAATGAATGATAAGTATGATAATGCTGTATACCTATCATGGCCCAAGCACTGTAGAATTTCACATGTAATTTATTTTTAAATCTTCCAGTTAATATTATCGTGCTCTGTTTTATAAATAAGGAAACTGAGGCTTAAGTGAGTAAGGGACTTACTATAAGTCATAGCAAATATGAGGTGAGCTGAGATTCAAACCTAGCTCTCTTTAATTCTAGCTGCATCGCTAGATGAGGCACAGGGTCAATCGATGTTCAGGTTTTTATACAAAAAAGAAGCTATCTGAATGTATGGGATTATATGGGATTTTCAGAAACAAGGGGAATTACTTGAGAATATTCAAAGATTTGGTATTAATAATATAATTAATAAATTATATACTGCCTTGCTACACAACCAATTTTGCCTTCATTACTCTGCAAGCGGCATACTGAATGAGCCTCTTGAGTCCTCAGCCTGGAACCTGGCATGACCTATACTGTCTAGGTCCACTTGCTTCTGTCATCCCCTTCCAGCCTTTTTGTTTGTTTGTTTAATTCCTCCAATGCACATGCTCAGGTGCTTTGTACTCTGCCCATTCTGTGTTGCTTCTCTTTCCTTAACTCACTTAGCCCTTGCACTGCCTTCACTGCATTAGGTTCACAATGAAGTCTCACTTATCATGTTTCTCTCTTTATCTGCCTCAACGGTACTATCTTCTCCTAGACATGGTGTGCTCTCAGCAATCCTGGACGTCTAGGGAAACTCACCCACACTGGGCCTGTGGTCCTACTGTGTACATCTTGTCTGGTCATAAGCATCTTTGCTTACTCTGCCTACCCTGACTACATGGCAGTGCTGACTGAGTCCCTGCTCATCACTAGGGCTTAAAGCCAGAGATGGCCACATCACTCACTGCCCCAGGGATTATAAGTGTCAGGAAGAAGTTATCTACTTTCTGTGCTTAGGGTGAGGAAAAGCAGTGGCTGCGACATATAGGACAACAAAACAGCCGAGTCAAGGTTGAAATGACATGAGGTTGTATGTGAGGAAAATCTGACCAGGGCAGCAAGGCCAGCCCTTTGTCCATGGGCAGGGTGACACTCTTGTTAACTGAAGCAAACTCACACCAGCCAGGATGCCAGGGTTCCAACCCCAGCCACGTATGACTTCAGATCTTCAGTTCTCTCTACCAAATAGGCACTTGTGAGTCAGGGACAGGCAAGGGGAGACAAGAGCACAAAAACAGGTGAGAGGTCAACCCACAGAGCCAGCCAGTCTCAGCACCTGCTGGACAGAACACAGAAGGGCTGGCCAGTCACCAACTGTCACGGAGGGGTGCTGGCAGGAAGCTGTGGCCTGAGACTGATTTCTAAGGTGCTCCTACCTGCTGAAAAGCAGAACTGAGTATTCTACTTTCTGTTTAGCTGTGGCTCTGGGCTTCTAGTATATCTGGTTCCCAATGGGCCAAAATGAAGATAGAAGAAAATATAATCACTCATTTATGCATTCATTTGTTCATTTATTCAATATGTATTGAGCAGTGACCATTCTTACCACTAGGGATACAAAAATGAAACAGACAAAATCTGTCTCTTTAAGAAACTTAAAGTTTAGCAGTGAAACAGAAAACAAAGATCATTACAATACAGCGCAGAGTCTGCATCTGCCTAGGAGTCAGAGGAAGCCTTAATGATTTTCATAAATGGAGTGATGTTAGAGCTGCTTCTTTAAAATTAAGTTTTCTAAGAAGATAGGGGGTTTGGCCTAATCTGGAGAGGGAGGAGCTTGTGAAAATAAACCCAAATCCTGCCCCTTTCCTCCTCACGCAGGTGCTCTGTCTGACCACACTGGCTTTCTTGCCATTCTTTGAAATCTCCGAGCACCCCCCCTGCCCCTTTTCTCTTTGCTTGCCTGAAATGTGCTTTTCCTCCAGAATTACATGGCCCATTCCCTCAACCGTCTTCAATGGCCTCTACTCAAGTGGCCCCTCCTCAGAAAGAGTTTCCACACATCCCATGGAAAAATAGCAGTCTCCACCTTTCTCTGCCCCTTGTCCTAGTCTTTTTCTTCTTGTAGCTCTTATACCCTCCAGAGATGGATCTTAAGCCCAAGTGGAGACTGTTTGTGAAGGAGGATATGAAGAGAGGATGGTGTAGCCTCATCTCCTCACAGGCTTTGCCAGAAGAAGAGATGCTATTCTTTAGAGACGAGCCGTAAATGGATGAGCAAGGCCTCAGATGGAGCTAAGTGTGCAGCTGGAGTGTCAGAAATGTGAAGACTCTATTTGGGGAGAGGATTGGGGAGAAAGAGGCAGAGAAGGTAAATGGAATGTGAAGGTTGAAGATGCTAGAAATACTCATAGAATGGGTTAGGTGCAGCATTCTTCCCCTCCCTCACAGATTTATTGAGATATAACTGACATATAACATTGTGTAAGTTTAAGGTGTATAATGTGATGATTTCATACACACATATATTGAGAAGTTATTACCACAATAAAGCTAGTTAACACATGCTTCACCTCAAATAATTACTAGTATTTTTTTGTTATTGTGGCATAAAAGCATTTAAGGTCTATTTTCTTAGAAACTTTCAAGTACATAATGCAGTATGTTAACTATAGTCATCATACTGTATTTTATATCTTCAGAATTCATTTCTCTTATATCCAGAAGTTTGTATCCTTTGACCAACATCTCATTTCTCCTGCCCTCCAGCCCATAGCAACCACCATTCTACTCTCTGTTTCTATGAGTTTGGCTTCTTTGATTTCCCATATAAGTGACATCGTACAGTATTTGTCTTTCTCTCTCTGACTTATTTCATTAGAATAATGCCTTCAAAGTCCATCCATGTTGTCTCAAGTCACAGGATTTCCTTCTTTTTTTATGGCTAAATAATATTCCATTACATATGTCACATTTTCTTTATCATTTATCTGTCAATGGATACTTAGATTATTTCCATGTCTTGGCTATTGTGAATAATGCTGCAGTGAACATGGGGGTGCAGATATTGCTATGAGATACTGATTTCATTTCCTTTGGATAATACCCAAAAGTGGCATTGCCATACACAGGGTGACACTCTTGTTAACATGTAGTAGTACTATTTTTAATTTTTTGAAGAACCTCCATACTGCTTTCCAGAGTGGCTGCACCAATTTAGTTTTCACCAGCAGGACACAAGTGGAGCATACTGAGACCCCTGAAAGAGAGGAAGGAAGGAGGGAAAGCTTCAGGAGGAGCAATTGGAAAAACTGGAGAAGCAGAAGGCTAAATGTTGACTGAGTAGTAAATGTAGTTGACGCAAAGGATTGAGAAGGTGTGGCTGTCATCAAAGACAGTAGGAAATTACAGGGTGTGGCTGTGAGCTCTGTGCCAGATGTGCAGTGTGAGTGAAAGTTGTGGGATGGAATATGGTAGGAGAATTTTGAGACTTGCTTATCAGATGGCTCTTCTTCTGAAAGCTGAAGTTGTCCATGGAAAGACCAGCTGCTGAGTCCTCAGGGAAGAGAGGTAGTTGCTAGACTACAATGAAAATGAGAGGGAAGCAATGAAAGGGCCTCACATTCCTAAAGCACTCACTGCCCCAGGACTTCAGAATCAAAGCAAGGCTTCTGTTGTTCAACCAATTTTAACATTTTAATTCATCTTATCAGTAATCCTAAACATTCTATATCCAGTTTATATTAAATAAATAACAGAGGTAATAGAGTTGATCAAGTTGGAAAGGTATTTGTTAAAATAACAATGTCTATTTTTATCAATTTACCCCATGGCTAATAAAATCAAATAACATAAACTGTAACACAACTGGCAAAGGTTTTGGGTTTGAATGCCATGATCAATATATGAAATACTGAAGGCCACTTACCACAAAATACTATACTACCGGGGGTGCCAAAAAAACGTACACAAGTGGACACTTTGGTCAACGTTGCTCAAGAGTAGTTCTCTGTAATCAGAAGTGTCTAGATGCTTATGGTAACCACTTTGAGCACCTCTTACAATTGCAAAAGTCAAATGTGACTTGTATTCATTTTTGCTAGTGGTATATATTGAGCATTACAATTTTAATGCAGTTATCCTTTCTTAAAATGTGTATATATATTTTTGGCACTCTTTCTCTATATTTTCTTTTTTCCTGTCTGCCTGTCACCATTGGAATCAGGACAGAAAGCCAACAGAAAGGTTTATTATCTGCATGACACAACAAAGTTCATGTTGGGCACAACATTTCTGATCAATGACTAAACATAAATCTAGCAATGAAACACATCTTACCCTACTGAAAAAAGCAATGAAAGGAACAAAGAAAGAAAGAGTGAGAGAGAGAGGAAAAAGAAAGGTGATTTCAGATAGTAAAATTTCAGACACCCAAGTTCCTGCAGCTATAAGATAAACAATATGAAACAACTGTGACTTCTACCACTATACCTATACCATTTGTCTGCACTTCACTTCCAAGAATAACACACTAGCTTCAAAGGAGGTAAAAGCTACAAAGTAGACAAAGCAAAGGGAGTTGAAAGATAAATGAAAGGCAGAAATGCAGAGAGATAGAAAATCTCATTAGGCAGAAATGACAGGATAGGAGGTTCAATAAATGAAATACTATTCTGTTAATGAAGCAATGAGAAATGAAAGATAAGCCTGTTGTGCCCTCCGAGAACAAAAGCAAGATTAAAACAATGGCCCTTCATAGGCTGTACTATAATGACACATGCACACATGTATCACAAGATGAGTCAGGTTGTCAAAGTTAGCTAGTAAAAAGTGGTCTTGTGAGAAATATGCTTTTCCAGAACAGCATGAATTCATCCAAGGAGGGAAGGACAACAAGGAGGGAAAAAATTGCAGGCAGTTTGCACATAAATGATGCATTCACATTCCATTCTTTATGAACACAAGTCAGTTTCCTAATTTGACCACTTAAACTTTATTTTTTTTTTTTGTTATTTAAAAGGGATTTTTTTCTCCATTATAATCGACAAACATTAATATATTAGCTTCAGGTGAACAACGTACTGATCAGACATTTATAGAACTTACAAAGTGATCACTGCAATAAATCTAGTACCTATCTGACACCATACATAGTTATTACAACATTATTGACTAAATTCTCTACCTTGTACTTTACATCTCTGTGACTATATTTTTATCTTTTTAATTTATTTTTATTTTTAAAAGATTTTTATTAAAATATAACTAACATACAATATTATATTAGTTTCAGGTGTACACCATAACTATTCAACATTTATATACCTACAGAAGTGATCACCATATGTCTAGCAACCATCTGACACTGTACCATGTTATCACAATATTATTGGCAATATTCCCTATACTGTACATTATGTTCCCATGACTTATTTGTTTTATACCTAGAAATTTGGACCTCTTATTTCCCTTCACGTTTTCCCCTCCTTTTTTAATGTTTCAATTACAGTTGACATTCAATATTGTTTTATATTAATTTCAAGTGTACAGCATAGTGGTTAGACATTTATATAACTCAAGAAGTGATCTCCCTGACTAGTCTAGTACCCACCTGGCACCATACATAATTATTACCATATTATTAACTATATTCCCTATGCTTTAACTTAGCATGCTTAACCATGACAATTTCTTAATTATCAATTTGTATTTTTTAATCCCTTCTCCTTTATCACCCTGCCCCCAAACCTCTTCCATCTATCACCTCGATAAACCTAGTACCCATATGACACCATACATATATGTATGTATGTACATATATATATATGTATGTACAAAAGACATACATAGGTACAGAGGTACAAAAGACACCTCTTTTTCACCTACCCCCAACCCTCTCCAATATGGCAACCATCAAAATGTTCTCTGTATCTATGAGTTTGTTTCTGTTTTGTTAGTTTGTTTATTTTGTTCTTTAGATTCCACAATAAGTGAAATCACTTATAAGTGACATTTCTCTTTCTTTGACTTACTACACTCAACAGAATACCTTCTAGGTCCATCTATGCTGTTGCAGATGACAAGATTTCATTCTTTTTTACAGCTGAGTAATATTCTATTGTATATATGTACCACCTCCTCTTTACCCATTCATCCATTCAGGGACACTCAGGTTGCCTTCATATCTTGGTTATTGTAAATAATGCTGCAATGAGCATATCGATGCACACATCCCCTCGAAGTAGTGTTTTGGGATTCTTCAGATAAATACCCAGAAGTGGGATTACTAGGTCTTTGTCTTCTTTGTTTTAAAGTCTGTTTTGTCTGGTATAAGTATTGCTATCCCAGTGTTTTGTTTTGTTTTGTTTTCTTTCCATTTTCATGAAACATCTTTTTCTGTCACTTTCAGTCTGTGTGTGTCTTTTGATGTGAAGTAAGTCTCTTGTAGGCAGCATATATGTGGGTCTTATTTTCTACTCCATTCAGCCACCCTATTTTTTATGGGAACATTTAATCCATTTACATTTAAAGTATTGTCAATAGATACATAGTTATTGCCATTTTATTATTCATATTTTATGTATGTATGTATGTATGTATGTATGTATGTATGTATGTATGTCTTGGAGAAGTCTCTCTAACATTTCTTGTAATACTGGTTTGGTAGTGATGAACTCCTTTAGATTTTCTTGTATAGGAAGCTCTTTACCTGCCCTTTGATTCTAACTTATAGCTTTGCTGGGTAGAGTCTTCTTGGTTGTAAGTCCTTGTTTTTCATCACTTTCAATATTTCATGTCAATCCCTTCTGGACTGCAACATTTCTGTTGAGAAATCAAGTGAGAGTCTTATGGGAGCTCCTTTGTAGGTAACTTTCTGTTGCTGCTTTTAAGATTCTTTCTTTGTCTTTAACTTTGGCATTTTAATTATGATGTGTCTTGGGGGGGCTCTTTGGGTTCATCTTGTATGGAAATCTCTGTGCTTCCTAGGCTTGAATATCCATTTCCTGTGCCAAGTTAGGGAAGTTTTATTTCATTGTTTCTTCAAATAGATTTTCAATTCTTTGCTCTCTCTTCTTCTGGTACCTTTATGATGTGAAGGTTGGTACATTTGATATTGTTCCAGAGACCCCCCTAAACTATCCTCATTTTTTGGGGGGGATTCTTTTTTCTTTTTCCTGTTCTGTTGGGGTGTTGCCTGCTACCTTTTCTTCTAAACTGCTGATTAGATCCTCTGCTTCATTTAATCTACTGTTGATTCCCTCTAATCCAGTCTTCATTTCAGTTATCATGTTCTTCAATTCTGACTGGTTCCTTTTTATGTTTTCTATATCCATTATTTATGTTTCCTATCTCTTTGTTGAAGTTCTCCCTGAGATCATTGATCATCCTTATAACCAGTGTTTGGAACTCTGAGTCTGGTAGATTGCTTGTCTCCATTTTGTTTAGTTCTTTTTCTGGAGCTTTGTTCTTTTCTTTCATTTGGGACATATTTCTTTGTCTCCCCATTTTGGCTGCCTCCCTGTGTTTGTTTGTACAAAGGTCTGACAATTAAGTTCGAGGACTTGTTGCAATGATGTTGCTAACCTTTTTTGATATTAGAGAGATTATTTATTATTAATGTGTACCAACTGGACAAACAGCTAACCAAGATTACTATTTGGAAGTGCTGAAAAGGCTGCATGAAAAAGTTAGATGACCTAAACTTTTTGCCAACAATTCATCGCTCTTGCATCACGACAATGCACAAGTTCACACAGTACTGTCTGTGAAGGAGTTTTTAGGCAGTAAACAAATAACTGTATTGGAATATCCTCCCTACTCACCTGATTTGGCTCCCCAATGACTTCTTTCTTTACCAGAAGATAAAGGAAATATTGAAAGGAAGACATTTGGATGACATTCAGGACATCAAAGTTAATACAACAAGAGCTCTGATGGCCATTCCAGAAAAGTTCCCAAATAGATTTGAAGGGTGGACTAGGCACTGGCATTGGTGCATAGTTTCTCAAGGGGAGTACTTCAAAGGTGACTGTAGTGATATTCAGCAATGAGGTATGTAGCACTTTTTCTAGGATGAGTTTGTGAACTTAATTGTCAGACCTCATGTGTATTAGGTAGGGCTGCTATGTCTCTCAGTCTTAGTAGAGTGGACTTATGTAGTAGGTGTCCTGTGGGCCCAGAAGTACAGTCTCCCCGGTCACCAGAGACAGGTGGTGCAGACATGTCCCTTTATTGGGTTCTGTTTGTCCTCCTGTTGTAGTGGAGCATTGGTTCCTGTTTGTATGTCAGTGGGAATAACTGAACCTCAAGCTCATTTGTTGTGAGGACTGGCTGTGACTACAGTGGAGGAATTGTGATCTAGGGGTTGGCCCTATGGAGCAGGATTTGCTTTAGAGGGGCTCTGGTGACTGCCCAGTCTGTCTTTTGTGTGTGTGTTATCCTTGGAGGCAGCCAGTTGATGCTCCAGCTCAGTCCTAATTGACCACTGGACATGCCAGCCCCATGGCCTCCTGGAAGGTGACTGATGGTAAGCCAAGTTCAACAATAGTCTGTGCCCTGCCCAGGCCCACATGACATGAGCCATAAAGCAATTTGCAGATGGTAGTCACCCATGCTGAGTTCAGAAGTCAAACTAGGAACTGAGGCCTGCTGCCATTAGTGCCAGGTTTTGGGCATGCTGAGGCCTGATGGTGCTTATTTGGGTTTTGTGAACCTTTTAGAGATTTTAGGAAAGATTGCAGAACGAGCCAAGACAGACCTTTGTATGGAAAAGCCAATGGAAGGGGCTTGGTTCGGCCTGCAAGTTGTGTGGGATGGGGTGCCTGGGAGTCACCAGGGTGAGGTGAACAGTAGTAGCTAGTTTGATGGAGACTCAGATATGGCACTCACCTGAGTCTGCATGCACTAGGAACGGGCAGGGCTCAACAAAGAAATAATTCTGCCAGCACTCCTGTCTGTGATAATGCTGCCCTCCAGTACTCACCCTGCAGCCAGACAATTCAGTTCCTTCTTAGAAAGAAAACATTCTAGCAGAAAAATTGGCAGGAGGCATAAGGTAGGAATTTTCATGTGAAGAAATACAAATGATTGCTAGAAAGTAGAAAAAACATCAGCATCTCTGTACAAATTAACACTAAGATATTATTTTTCTTCTATTAAGAGATAAGAGTCTCTTAGCATAATATCATACACAATTAACAAAGATTGTAACTTCCATTCATTGCACATGAGGTTTAACAATTGAGTTTGCGACCATGCCACCATGCACTTACATTGGCAGCATTGTACAAACAACTCAGTAAGGTTTCATAATCTTGGTATATCAGTGTTTCACAGCTGTGCTCATGTCAATATATGTCAGTGTCTTGCTGTGTGGTGTTCATTACTGTTGTCTTTTTTTGTGTGCTGTTGTGGGAATGTCTGAGCTTGAATTAGAGCAATGAACAAATATTAAATTTCTTGTTAAACTTGGCAAGAGTGGAAGTGAAATTAGGGACATATTAGTCCAAGTGTATGGGGATAATGCCATGAAGAAAATGGCAGTGTACAAATCGATTAAAAATTTTTCTGAGGGGAGAGAATGTGTCACTGATGAAGAGAGCTCAGAGTGGCTAGTAATGAGCAGAACTGATGAAAACATTGCAAAAATTCATTGCAGACCAAGTAAACATCAATAGAGAAACAGGAAAACCTTAACTGAAAATCTTGGCATGAGAAAGGTGTGTGCAAAAATGGTCCCAAAGGAGCTCATCAATGAATAAAAGCAGAGGAGAGTTTTCCAAGAACTTTTTGAGCGGCAAGACAACGTTTTGGGTCATGTTATCACTGGTGATGAAACATGGGTTTACCAATACGACCCTGAAACAAAGCGTCAAAGTGCACAATGGAAGTCAGCCAATTCTCCACGACCAAAAATGTTTCGTCAGTCCAAATCAAGAGTCAAAACTTTGATATTGCTAAACTTCTTTTTATATCAGAGGGATTACTCATTATGAATTTTTACCAACTGGACAAACAGTTAACCAAGTTTACTATTTGGAAGTGCTGAAAAGGCTGCATGAAAATATTAGACAAAAACGACCTGAACTTTTCACCAGAAATTCATGGCTGTTGCATCACAATACAGCAACTCACACAGCACTGTCTGTGAGTTTTGAGCCAGTAAACAAGTAATGATATTGGAACATCCTCCCTACTCACCTAATCTGGCCCCCAATGACTTCTTTCTTTACAGGAAGATAAAGGAAATATTGAAAGGAAAATATTCAAAGATGACATCATCAAAATGGTGGCATGAGGTGAGCCTCCGTAAATCCACCCTGGAATTTACAACTAATCGAAAAACTATAACTCCACAAGGGACTCCCAGTACAGCAGACAGGCAAGACGAAGAGGCTCATTACTGAATTCACCAAAAGTTGGGTGAATCACACCAGTGGGGGAAGAGGGAAGGGAGAAGTAGGGTGACGGAGCCACGTGAGTGCAGGACACAGACCTAGCTCAGTGCTCCAAGGTCACTGCATCCCAGAACTACTGCAGCTGAGAGAGAGGGAATAACTTGGACTGTTAGGGCTCTGTTTATGCCCCACAGGGCTGAGGGGACAGCATATAACACAGCTGAACCCAACGCACACGGCAGAGACCTTGCAGCAAGGACTGAGGGAAGAAGGCTGAAAACGGTGGTTTAAGCCCTCACTATCAAGCAGAGAATGGAAGCCTTAGGCACTGAGACTAGCTGCCCCTCCCGACCCTCCCGGAGCTCGCCCCGCCCCAACTTGCCTGGTGCTAGAAGCTGAACGGTAGCAGTGTCAGAGCAAAAGAACAGAATATTTGCTGTTCTGAGAACTGTGGACTGCAGACACAGATTCGCAGCCCAACTAGTTCCGGCAAAGGGGAGGGAGCTGTGGAAGTAGGACTGGCTGTGATGGTGGTCACCACCATTTCTTTGGGCCACCTCTCACAACTCACCCTGCCCCTGGCTCCACCTTTCTGGGCGGATCCCGGCAGGAGTAAACAGAACTGTTGAAACTCAGGGGCTCTGAATATGGTGCAGGAAGAGCTTTGGTACTTCAAAAGCTCTCTGCACAGCCACACGGACTCTGCATCTGTGACCCAGGTGAACTATTAACAAAGGAGAAGCCTGTCTCCCAGGGAATACCCCCATTGTGTGAGAAACTGGAATAGTGCAGAGGAAACATACCACTACCATGTGACAGAAAAAAAAAGGCTGCAGTCGGAGAGAAAATAAAACATTCTACCAACAAGAACTGGAAAACAAAAGAAAGACCTCTTCCTATCAACCTGTTGCAGAAGCCCCTCCTGTAGATGTCTAGGAAGAGAAATAATAAATCAGTAATTGCTATGAATAAGCAAGGCAACAAGACAGCACAGAAAGAAAGTGAAAAGTCTCCAGAAAACGAACTTAAAGATATGGAAATATGTGACTTAAATGACAGAGAATTCAAGATTGCAGTTCTGAAAAAACTCAACGAGATGCAAGAAAACACAGAAAGGCAGTTTAATGAACTCAGAAACACAATCAAAGAACAACATGAGCATATTACGAAAGACATGGAAATTTTAAAAAAGAACCAAATAGAATTTCTGGAGATTAAGAACTCAGTAGAAGAAATAAAGAATGAAATAGCCAACTTAGGTAGTAGAGTTGATCAGATGGAGGAAAGAATCAGTGACATGGAAGATAGAAATCTGGAAATGACATGGATGGAAGAAGAAAGAGACTTGAGAATTAAAAGAAATGAAAGAACTCTACAAGAACTTTCTGACTCCATCAGAAAGAACAATATAAGAATAATGGACATACCAGAAGGAGAAGAAAGAGAGAAGGGAACAGAGAATATATTCAAACAAATTGTCAATGAAAACTTCCAAAATTTGTGGAAAGAACTGGATCCCCGAATCCAAGAAGCAAATCAAACACCTAACTACTTCAATCCCAACAGGCCTTCTCCAAGGCACATTGTATTGAAGTTGTCTAAAATCAATAACAAAGAATGAATCGTCAAGGCAGCCAGGAAAAAGAAGACGGTTACCTACAAAAGAAAGCCCATTAGGTTATCATCAGATTTTTTCAGCAGAAACTCTACAAACCAGGAGGGAGTAGAACCAAATATTCAAACTATTGAGAGAGAGAAATTATGAGCCAAGAATAATCTATCAAGCAAAGATATCCTGTAGATATGAAGGAAGAATAAAGACCTTTCCAGACATACAGAAGCTGAGGGAACTGTCTAATACAGACCTGCACTACAAGAAATACTAAAGGAGGCTATTCGACAACCATCAACAGGGACAATTTGTGGCAACAAAAACATAAAAAGGGGGAGAGTAAAGGCCTGAACCGGAACATGGGAATGGAGCAAGTAAGCATGCTGAAGAAAATGGAATACTCTAAATATCAAACTTTCTTTTACATAAACTTAAGGGTAACCACTCAAAAAAAAAAAAAAATCCAGAACTGAAATACGTACTGTACTAAAAGAAGAAACAGAGGGGAACATCACAGAATAGCACCACACAGAAATAATAGACAACAACAACAAGGCAAAGAAACAATGGAGACACAGCCTTACCAGAAAACTAAAGATAGAAGGACAGGAAATCCTCATATATCAATAATCATCCTAAATGGAAATGGACTGAACTCACCAATACAAAGGCACAGAGTAGTAAATTGGATCAAAAACTGAACCCAACCATATGCTGTCTCCAAGAGACACATCTCAGCTACAAGTACAAGCATAGACTCAAAGTGAAAGGGTGGAAATTGACACTCGAAGCAAATGGTATCCAGAGAAAATCGGGTGTAGCCATACTGATATCAGATTAAACAGACTTCAGGGTGAAAAAGGTAACAAGAGACAAAGATGGACATTTCATAGTGGTAAAGGGGACTATACAACAAGAAGAAATAACAGTCATCAATATTTATGCCCCCAATCAGGAAGCACTGAAATATACCAAGCAACTACTAACAGAACTAAAGGGAGTAATTGACCAAAACACAATTATACTAGGGGACCTAAATACATCATTGAAAGCTATGGATAGATCATTCGAACAGAAAATTAATAACGAAATAGCAGCCCTAAATGACACATTAGATGAAATGGACATAATTGACATATGTAGAGCACTTCATCCTAAAACATCAGACTATATATTTTTTTCTAATGTACATGGAACATTCTCAAAGATAGACCATATATTGGGACATAAACTGAGCCTCAGCAAATTTGAGAACACTGAAATCATACCAAGCATATTCTCTGATCACAAGGCTTTGAAATTGGATATCAACTGCAAAAAGAAAGCAGGAAAAAACACAAATACATGGAGAATAAAGAACATACTTTTAAAGAACGACTGGGTCAAAGAAGGAATTAGAGGAGAGATCAAAAGATACATAGAAAGAAATGAGAATAAAAATTCATCTTACCAAAATTTTTGGGCTGCAGCATAAGCAGTTTTAAGAGGGAAATTTATATCATTATAGGCCTATCTCAAGAAACAAGAAAACTCCCAAATAAATAACCTCATGTTACACCTTAAAGAACTAGAAAAAGAAGAACAAGTGAAACCCAAGTTCAGCAGAAGAAAGGAAATAATAAAAATCAGAGCAGAACTAAATGAAATAGAGAACAAAAAGACAATAGCAAAAATTAATGTGACAAAGAGCTGGTTCTTTGAAAAGATTAACAAAATTGACAAACCCTTGGCTAGACTCACTAAGATGAAAAGAGAGAAGACACTAACAAAATCAGAAATGAAAAAGGGGAAGTTATCATGGACACCACAGAAATACAAAGGATCATCCAAGAATACTATGAAGGACTATATGCCACCAAATTCAATCACCTAGAAAAAATGTACACGTTCTTAGAAACATATAGCCTTCCTAGGCTGAACGAAATACTGGAAAATCTAAACAGACCGATCACCAGTAACGAAATTGAATCAGTCACCCAAAACCTTCCCAAAAGCAAAAGTCCTGGATCAGATGGCTTCACTAGTGAATTCTACCAAACTGCAAAGAGAATCTAATATCAATCCTGCTCAAACTTTTCCAAAAAATTGAAGTAGAGACAGTACTACCTAACTCATTTTATGAGGTCAACATTACCCTGATACTAAACCTGGCAAGGACAACACAAAAAAAGAAAACTACAGACCAATACCTCTGATGAATACATGTGCAAAAATCCTAAACAAAATTCACAAGGGGCACAAGGATGGTTCAACATCTGCAAATCCATCGTTGTGATACATCACATAAACAAAATAAAGGACAAAAATCTTATGATTATATCAATTGATGCAGAGAAAACATTTGACAAGATACAACATCCATTTATGATTAAAACACTTAATAAAATAGGTATAGAAGGACAATACCTTAACAAAATAAAGGCCATATATGACAAACCTCAACTAATCTCATAATTAATGGTGAAAAAATGAAGCCCTTTACTCTACGTTCAGGACCACGACAGGGCTGTCCCCTATCACCTCTGCGTTTCAATATAGTGTTGGAAGTCCTCGCCAGAGCAATCAGGCAAGAGAAAGAAATAAGAGGCATCCAAATTGGGAATGAAGAAGTTAAATTGTCACTCTTTGCTGATGACATGATGCTATATATAGAAAACCCTAAAGACTCCACCAAAAAGCTATTGGAAACAATCCACGAATACAGTAAAGTTGCTGGCTACAAAATCAACGTACAAAAGTCCATTGCATTCCTATATATTAACAATGAAATCTCAGAAAAAGAAATACAAAAAACAATTCCTTTTGTAATTGCAGCAAAAAGAATAAAATACCTAGGAATAAACTTAACCAAGGATGTGAAAGACCTATATGTTGAAAACTATAAGACATTTTCAAAAGAAATTGAAGAAGACACAAAGAAATGGAAAGATATTCCATGCTCATGCATTGGAAGAATCAACATAGTTAAAATGGCCATATTACCCAAAGTAATATACAGATTTAATGTAATCCCCATTAAAATCCCAATGTCATTTTTTAAAGAAATGAAACAAAAAATCATCAGATTTGTCTGGAATCACTAAAGACCCCGAATAGCAAAAGCAATCTTAAGAAAAGAGAACAATACTAGAGATATCACACTCCCTGACTTTAGCTTGTACTACAGGGCTACAATAATCAAAACAGCATGGTATTGGCAGAAAACAGACACATAGACCAATGGAATAGAATTGAGAACCAAGAAATAAAACCACATAAATATGTACACAATTTTTGAGAAAGAAACAAAAAACATACAATGAAGAAAAGACAGCCTCTTCAAAAAATAGTGCTGGGAGAATTGGATAGCCACGTGCAAAAGAATGAAACTGGACTGCTATCTGTCACCATGTACCAGAATTAATTAAAAATGGATCAAAGACTTAAGCATAAGACCTGATACAATAAACTGCGTAGAAGAAAACATAGGTACTAAACTTATGGACCTTGGGTTCAAAGAGCATTTTATGAATTTGAATCCAAAGGCAAGGGAAGTAAAAGCTAAAATAAACGAATGGGACTATATGAAACTTAAAAGCTTTTGGACAGCAAAAGAAACCATCGACGGTATAAAGAGGCAACCAACTGCATGGGAGAAGATTTTTGCAAACAGTGCCTCCGATAAGGGGCTAATATCAAAAATATACAAGGAACTCATGAATCTCAACAACGAAAAAACAAATAAACCAATTGAAAAATGGGCAGACGACCTGAAGAAACATTTCTCCAAATAGGACATACAAATGGCAAATAGACACATGAAAAAATGCTCAACATCACTGATCATCAGAGAAATGCAAATAAAAACCACAATGAGATATCACCTCTCCCCACTCAGAATGGCTATCATCAACAAGACAAATAGTAACAAGTGTTGGAGAGGCTGTGGGAATAAAGGAACCCTCATACTCTTGGTGGGAATGCAGAGTGTTGCAGCCGTTATGGAAGGCAGTGTGGAGGTTCTTCAAAAAATTACGAATAGAATTACCGTATGACCCAGCAATCCCTCTCCTGGGTATCTACCCAAAAAAATCTGAAAACATTTATACATAAAGACATGTGTGCTGCAATTTTTATTGCAGCTTTGTTTACGGTGGCCAAGACATGGAAACAACCAAAATGTCCTTCGATAGATGATGGATAAAGAAGTTGTGGAATATATACACAATGGAATACTTTTTGGCAGTAAGAAAAGATGATATAGGAACATTTGTGACAACATGGACGGATCTTGAGAATATAATGCTAAGAGAAATAAGTCAGACAGAAAAAGCAGAGGACCATATGATTGCACTGACATGTGGTATATAAACCAAAAAAAAACAAAAGAACAAGACAAACAAATGAGAAAGAAAGACTAATAGACACAGACAATAGTTTAGTGGTTACCAGAGGTTAAGGGGGGTGGGGGTAGGAGATGAGGGTAAGGGGGATCAAATATATGGTGATGGAAGGAGAACTGACTCAGGGTGGTGAACCCACAATGGGATTTATAGATGATCTAATACAGAATTGTACACCTGAAATCGATGTAATTTTACTAACAATTGTCACCTTAATAAATAAAAAAAAAGAAAAATCATACAAAAAAAAAGATGACGATAGTGATATTCAGCAATGAGGTATGTAGCACTTTTTCTAGGGTGAGTTTGCAAACTTAATTGGCAGACTTTCATATTTATGTATTCTAAAATTCTGACTGCATGGCCTTTGGATGGCACAGATCAAAAATGGTTTTTATGTTGATTCTCTTTTGTGGGACTTTACCTTAAATAAATAATTATGTGCAATATTTTAACTATACGAACTTTTAGCCTAAATTGAGAAATAATCTTAACTGTTGAACAATAATGATTTGGTTAAAATAAGCATAGTAGCTTTTATGTCATGGAAATATTTAAAACAGAAAATATGAAGAGGGATTATCTCTAATAGGTAGATTTTCTGGGTTGTGGGATTACGTGTGAATATAGATTTCTTCCTTAATGTTTATCAATGTTTTCAATGTTTTCTATATTAAATATATTCTGGTAATAAGAGAAATTTATAAAAGCTACTTCAGAAGAAACATGAATGCAATTGCTGAGTTCTGAGTGGAGCAAGTAGCGGAATGCTGTGAGAAGTGAACTTTCTGTGAACATGAGAGCCCAGGAATCATATTTGCCTCAGTTTGAATCTTGGTTAGTCATTTACTAGTTCTTTGATTTTGCCCAAGTTACCAAAAGCACCAAGTCTCAGTTTTGTCACCTGGAAAATATAGAGAATGGTAGCACTGCCTTAGAGCCTTATTACAAGGATTAAATAAGATCCAGGACATGAAAGGCTCAGGGTGGGCACAGAGGAAGGTGGCTTCCTACCCTCGCCTCCAACCACATACAATGAGAAGTGGAGTTTCAGCTGGAAGTAATTAGGACACTATGGATCCAGGGGGATATAGAAGTAGAAACAGGCCACAAGAGGTGAAAAGGATCCAAAATAGGACCAGAACCTAATGAACAACACCTGCCCAATTAGATAACTAATAATTGTAACTAACTATTTATTGGGATTATTGAGGATGGCTATGTGACCATAAACATGTGCTAATACATACATATCTCATGCAATTCTCCATACAGCTCCACGCTTCGGTAGCATTGTCATCTCTGTTTTAGGAGTTAGGAAACCAAGGGTTAAATTAACTGACCTGTCCAACATCACACAAATAGGAAGGGGTAGCACTAGGATTTGAATTTTTCTGTAATTCAGAGCCAGCTTTTGTATTTCCTATAAGCATCCCCATTTATGAATGGATGAGTCACATCTAACACAAGCACAGTTTACTTCAGGCTTGGGGAACTGTGAGAAGTAGTAGTCTTCTATTTAGTAAGCTTAATCTTACATTTTATAAAATAAAAAAAATCATAAAAGTTTATGCATTAAATAAATTATTGCTGTTACTTTCTACTAAGCATAATAAGGAAGAGAAAGAAACAAATCAGAGTTTAAATGAACTACATTACAATATAACGTAATTATTTTTCTCAGTTAACTTTTTTCTTCCACCATAGGCCATCCTTCCTGCTGCCAGACACTTCTTTTTGGAGGACTGTGCTCAGTTGCTGGTTAAGGTGCTGATGCAAAGACCTCAGGAAGTCTACTTGGGAATCTCCCCCTCAAGCTCAGGTGCCCTCTGAAACTCTTATCAAGGTCTTGCGTGTACAGCCCTTCCTTGCTTGGACTGCCCTGAGGCTCCCCTGCTCACAGCTGCTGCCTGTCCTTAGGGGGAGATTGTTAGCATCTACCTACAGCTCTTTCTCAGGAGAGTAGCTTCTGATTTTCAGAGGAAATCTATTATCAGTGTTACCATTCCTCATTCTAACTCCCTGATACAAGGAAGTTCTACTTAATAATACTATAATAAATCTCTGTTTTAAAAAAAGATACACTTCACTGCTTATATTAGTTTCCTATTGCTGATGTAACAAATGATCACAAGTTTATTCACTTGCAGTTCTGGAGATGAGAAATCATCTCACTGTGCTAGTATCAAGGTGTCGCTGGGGCTGAGTTCCTCTGGAGTCTTTTGGGGAGAATCTTCTTGATTCAGGGAGAATGTTCCTTGCCTTCACCAGCTCCTAGCAGTTACATTCCTTGGCTTTTGGCCCCAGTCAACTACCTCACCACTCCCACTTCTGCTTTGGTTATCACATTTCCTTCTCTGACTCTGACCCCCTGCCTCTCTCCGTCAGGTCTGAGGACTCTTATAATTACACTGCACCCACACAATAAATCTAAGTTTCCCCATGGCAAGACCCTAAATTCAACCACATCTTCAAAGTCACTTTTGCCATGTAAGAAACATATTTACAGGTTCTGAGGATTGGATGTGGACATCAGTGAGGGACGGGGCGAAAAATTTTTCTGCCAAACACACTACCTTTTCTGCACAACTTGGAATAAAATTATTTTATACAATTAGAAAGTTTCTTTTCAGCAGTACAGAATATAATCAATCACTAAAATATGAGTTACAGATAATAAAACAATGGGGATGATCAGTGGGGGTCACAATAGATAGGCCTAGAACAATGCTTTCCTAATTTTCACCAGCAAGAAAGAAACAAGGAGAGAACTCTACAAGGATCACACCCTGTCAAGGAAGTTTGATGGAGGAGGAGGAGGGAAGGGAAGGTGGGGTCTGCGCAACCTGGGATGATTGAGGAGAGGACCTGGGTGAATACATGTGCAGGATTGAGAATGGCAGCTAATATTCCTGGAGGGTTTATTCAGGATAAGACAAAGCCATTAGGATTGATGGGCAGAGTTGGCAATAGGTAACTGTGGGGATGGATTATCCTGAGGTTCTAAAGCTCTACTTTTCAGTTATTTGTGCAAGTGCCTTGCTGTCTTTAACATCTGGTCTCACATTGATTTCTTCATCTAGTCAATTCAAAGAAAAACAAAAAGCAGCAGTGTGGTGGGGACCATGGAGATATATTGGGATAACCGGGGTCAAGGAGAAAGACTCAGAGACACAAAGTCCTTGAGTCAAGAATGGTAAAGTTTACTCTCATTTTCATTTTCTCCTGACTTCATCTTTTGTGGATGATTATTATAATTAGCCAGCTCATTTCTTCCACTCTTTCCTATCTTCTGGTCTAACTTAATATCACCTTCAATCCTTAAGAGCCTAGTTAAATTTTTATCAAGTATTAATTTTGTAGGTAAAATCCTATAATTAAGTATATATTAAAGAGCAATAAATGGTCCAAATGTTTTACCAGTTTTCCAAGTCATTTAATCAAGTAGGACAGCATTACTGAAATTGAGATGGACTTGTTTACTCTATTTTCTGTATGTATACTGTATAGTAAGAATATAGTCTGCTATTGATTATGCACCATAAGCTGCCTCATCAGTAGTCAGTGGATCATCACCTACTCTGTATTTAAAAATACATACACTATGGATGATGTGATACAGAATTGCACACCTGAAATCTATGTAATTTTACTAACAATTGTCACCCCAATAAATTAAAAATAAATTAATAAAATAAATAAATTAAAAAAAAATAAAAATACATACACAAGTACACACATATTTATACTCCATCATGGAGATAACTACAATCAAAGTCAGGCTCTGACAAAACAAGTCCCAGGCCTGTTGATGATACATTCAGCATTGAAGCAACATTTCCTCAGGCTGGTGAGGGAGCCATCATGGTCAAATCATATCTCCGTAAAGATCTGGTAAACCAGCCTCGAACTGCCCATGGCAACCAGCCAAATGTCACCAGAAGGCATAAAGTTGGGTTATTGGTCCTTATTGCACTAGGGTTGGCCATACACCATGGATATAACAGGGCATCTCAGGAAAGTGTGTCAAGATATGCTATGATAGGGTTGGGACTTGTGCTAGGTTACTGAGGGGATTTAAGGAAGCATGGTTATGCTCTTGACTGGATACCACCAGAAAGTGGGGTCAATTCTACAAATAGGCACCTTAATGTTTTATCAAGAAGCAGACGTAGAGTGGGGCTACAGCTGTAACTGGTTAAGAAGAAGCAGTTGTCAGGCAGATGTATGGGGAAAACATTTGATAAAATTTGTGATTTGAATGTGTTTTCATTTTTGTCCAGATATGATTATGTAATGATCTTATTTTTTTACTCACTTTATAGTGGTCAAGGAGTAACCTTGTCTGATTTTGGTATTCTGGGAAATTGTTGATGTTCAACGGGAGAACATCTTGGCCTATTCCTTAGAGCCAAGCTAGCCCCATGGTGATGGCAGCCAGGGAGTTTCTTTCTTTTTCAGGATATGGAATTGGAGTCATATGCTAGATCATGGCAGCATGGGGAGAGCAGACTTCCTGCCCCCTGCCTGTCCCAGCTCCAGCTCCATCTTGCATTGTGAGTGGCCTCATGTGTATGCAGGGAACACCACAGCCTGCAGGGCCAAACTCCATCTGCACTTCCTGCCATTATAAACCCCTTTTCCAAAGTCACTGTCCTTGCACAGAATGACAGAGTCAGGCAAAAGGATTGGCCAAAAGGCTCATGCAGGCCCTGAATACACATGTTTCAGCCAACATTATGTTCTATAACAACTATACTTGGTCTCCCTATGGACTTGACGAGCATGGGTTTGAAGGCTGAAAAACCTGGTCCTCAGCCCAGCTAGTTAATTTTTCAGGTATGGAGCAAGTTACTCAGACCCTCTTATAATCCTCAGTTTTTCATATATAAGAAATAAGAATGATAGTAGCATTTAGTGATGGGTTGTGCCATGAATTAAATGAAAACACACATTTTGTATTTTTTTCTAATATAAACTATTTACCCAATAAATAGAATTACTATTATTTTCATTATATTAAATATTCTAAATATCATTCTAGTGACTGGTGATGATTTCCAGAGGCCCTCAAATCCAATTTCAATGTGGAAATTGTCTGCTTTAAGCACATGTGCTTTTCTTTTCTACTGTTATTAAAGGAGAGGTCATTTTCGCACTTGAAAAACAACATTCTGTTACTGTTTAGGAACATGATTTCTGTGGCTAATCATTGTAGTAATTTTATAAACACAATGTGTTCAGAATTACCAAAGGAGATATGCCAAGATACATATGAGTTCAAGGAATTTAAACTACACATACTGGTATAGTAAAAAGACACGATTTGTTTGGACCACAAAAGACAAGTGAAGGTGGGGGAAGGAAAGGAGGTGTTCCAGGCAAGGATTGGGGGGTCGTGGCATTCGCCATGGGTCCTGTTTCCTGAGAAGCATGTTTGTTTCCACACCAGGAGCTGCCTCTCTGTCACAGTCTCATCCTGTTTTCTCATCCTACTCATGTGGCCAAGGGACCACCATTCAGTGTTCCATCAGGACCTGGCGATAGTTCATTGTTACAGTTTACTTTTACTCAGTCTGTTTCATCCCTAGTTGTCTTATACTACTTGTCAGCACATTATAATAGGGAGAAAATAAGAAATAATGAAAGAAAAAATCTAGCAACTCGATCATATTAGAATTCTAGCTGGGCACCAACCCAGCAGCAACGACCTCTCCCAGTCCACAGGCCCTTGATGGACACATAGGTCTCCACCTCTCCCTGGCCTCACTCATGCTCACACAGAGAAAGGGGTGCAGCAGCACTGGTTACCATGCTGACCTTACGACAAATGTCTGACTGCTTCATGGAGACTGTGAACACCAGATCTTACTCAGTGTACCATTTTTAAATTCTCATTTTTCATGCCTGATCACTGCACTGTACACCTGAAGCTGAACAATAATGAATGCCAACTATAATTTTATACATATATATGTGTGTGTGTATATATATATATATATATATATGTATATATATATACATTTACAAGAAGTGGAGTACAGCTTTAGGAATAGAGACAGTGGAAATGTAATGGCTCTGTGCGATGTCAGGGGGATAGTGGATGGGGGGAGGGGGGTTCACACAGTGTGAGGGATATAAATGATAAACGTCTAAGTATTACTTTGTCTTGTGCACCTGAAACTAACAAAAAAATTTTTTCTTTTTTAAATTTTCATTTTTCAGTTCTTAAGCTTGATTTTAGTGTGAGTAAATCAGATGCTCCCCGTCGTTTGCGGGTGTGCCACAGCAGTATTCATTCCTAGAAGACCAGTCTGCCTGTTGGGACATAGCAGGAGCTGCTGTGAGTGGACTCTGTGTCAGCTACGGGTCTGACCTTAACAGAAAGGACAATGGCAGCATCTAACACATGGATACCACAGTGGACAGAAACAAAGTACTTTTCAGCATGAATTAGTTTATCTAATTTTAACAATCATAGTTAAAAATGTTAAACAGAGTGGTAAAAACCAAGATTCAAAGCGGTTATATGGTTTGCCCAGATCTTTGACTTCAAATTCTGCACCCATTTCCAGGAAGAATTCTATGGTTTGTGTTTCAGAGAGAGCACTTCAAGTTCAAGACTACATCTTTTATTTTATTATAAGAGAGTTAAGAGAGTAAAGAAAATTACAAAAGTATCCAGCCTATCAATGATACTGAATTAGCACCAGCAATACAGAAGGAAATGGTGAAGGACTGCTCGCCCAACAAGTGCTACTCAGTCACCAGGCTAGTGCCTGCTGGAAAGCCATGTGGGAAAGTCTAGGGAGAGACATGTCAGTCATTTTACCCTAAACAATAATTTCCAAAAGCTGATTAAATATTTGTTTATAAAAATAAGAATCTATCTTATAGTTAATATCTGCAATGAAATGCTTGTTTAAGCACATACTTCTTTTCTAAATCTTTTCTTTTTAGCATGTCAAGGCAGCCTGTTGTTTAACTTATAAAGATTGCATCATCTTAATGTTTTTCCTTGAACATCCTTAGGGTTTCTTCTCAGAAATAGGGTTGTTAGCTTTTTCAACTAAATGTTGCCCTTTATTTTGAAAGAAACCCAGCATTTGCAACATTCTTATGTCTAAAAAAAAACAAAACAAAAGGAACAGACAAACAAAAAGACACTGTTTGAAAGGCCAGGCTCTGCTGTTATAATCCAGCAAGAATAATTTTCTCTCTACTGTGTTTCCCTGAAAATAAGACCTAACCAGAAAATAAGCCCTAGCATAAATTTTCAGGATGACATCCCCTGAACACAACCCTAATGCGTCTTTTGGAGCACAACTTAATATATGACCCAGTCTTATTTTCGGGGAAACATGGTAAATATGACAATCGATTGGTTATTCCAGTTTAATACCCAGTTAAAGTAGCTTTTTACTATGAAGAAAAAAGAAATAGGTATTCAGCGTTTCATTACTATGTTCCAACAGATAAGAAAAATTCAGAACTCTTTCGATTCCCATGTAAGATTTTGCCACTCTGTCTTGACATCCATATGACATTCTAAGAGGAGATTGCCTTACTAGATAAGACTAGAAATTCCATTTGTTTCATTTCTTAGAAAATAATCTATTGTACATGCAATGCTGAATGCCAAACACAGCAGGAAAACCTGTTCTTTAGAGAATATTAATCGACTCATTGATGATTCTATTATAGGACATTGGATGGGTAAATCAAGGCACAGAAAATTCCAAGGCACTCAAAAGCTACCTTCCCAAAAGAAAATATAAGTAAAGAATTTTCCAATTGCCTCATGGAGGTTTATGAGAAATGTTTTTTCAAGTTTTAGTAATAATTATTTTAACTTTTTTAATAAAAAATAAATCACTTTCAGAAAGAAGAGGTAAAGTTATCAAAGAAAGGGAGAGAATAACAGGAGAAAAAAAGGAATTTTTCAGGACTTCATAATCATATGTATATAACATCTTCATAATTATTTATCTTCAGAGTTCTCCATGGTAAAATTGATTATTCAATATTTTCTGAGCTCTTCAAATTTTAAACATTGTATTCTTTCTTATAGGCTGAATAGTTTAACTGGAGCACTCTTTCTATTCCCATGGGAAAAAATCTTTCCTGTCACTTAAACAAATATAGATATTCTAACTCTTACAAAAAAGAGACAGAATAACCATTTAATTGCATATCAGAGCAGCAAAGACATTTCTAAAACATCTAATTTATTGGTAATCAATATATATATATATATATATATATATATATATATATATATATGGCCCTATTATCTGAGGGATACAACACATTCCTGTCACATGCATATGCTTTGTTGAGAACCATGCCACTAAAAACAGGATCCCTACTCGTCCAAGCCAGTGGCATTTCCAAATAACCACAAAGTACAGTCAGCCTAGCAAGAGACATCAGAGTTCACAGAGCCCAAGCAAGGTGAAGAGGGTGTCTGTGCAGCCCAGTGCCAGTTGTCAAAGCCAGAGCCAGACAGAAAATAGTATTTGATGTTGGTAGTAGCCCAGGGTGGGGTGTCAGAACTTCAGCAAGATGTGGAGAGTATCCATGTGGGAGGTTGAGGCCTAAATTGGAATGCTGAAACCCAGGCAATGAAAGGGAGCATCTGGGAAGCAGACTACACAGTATCACAGCTCAAATGTGGCAAAGAGAGCATCTACAGGGGAATAGGAGCAATGACCACCCATATTAATGAGCACATCTAGCACCCAAGTCTCGGTTTCTAAATATCATTTTCCACTAAATAGAGCTGGGCTCCTTAGGAGGAATAGCTGATTCTAGCACTGGGGCAAAAGATTCAAGTTGAGTCTGGAACATTGTGTGATGCAAGAAACTAAATGCATCACAAAATAAAAAGAAAGGATGAAAAGAAAAGGAGAGAAAGAACAAAAGTGATAGGAACATGTCAAAAGGACACAGACATTATCTTGAAGGGGCTCCCACTATCCAAATCTGGGAATTTGAGTATCAAACTAAATAATGATAGTAATGGATTATTAATAACTGAATAAAATAGGAGTCCATGAGCCTATAATGTTTTAAGTAAATAAATGAATAACCAAATGCAGAGAGGATAAAGTTTTTCTTTGCAGTAGAATGCTAACTAATAAAGGTCAAAGGAATGATGGGATAGGAAATCACCATTTGACAATCCAAGAAATACCAAATGATGCTAAAACTAGTGGATGAAATTTGCTGAGGAATAAGATATTTACGGTGTCCCATTATACCTCCTCTGCCCCTCTTGTCAATATACATTAATTATAAAGGGAAAAAGAGTAGCTACAGTGGAGAAGCCTGGCAGACACTGTCTTATTCAAGTGATCAAAGGTCACATGACTAGTAATGGGACAAGTCACAATCATGTGCCTCCTGATAAGGATGCAGTACAGAGGACATGTCACCACCTCTGGAAGATTCTCATTGAAAATGCACAATCGAAATTTAATTTTAAGGACATTTCAGACAAACCAAAGATAGGAATACTCTTCAAAATAACTGTCTTAAACTTCAAAAGTGACAAGGTCGCAATTGTCAAGAGAAGGCCAGATGGGTAGGGAATTCTGTCTTGCTGTCAGCAACCTCAACTCCAAGATCATCATGTACTTTTTGGTGTCAAGCCGCTCAGTTCTTTTGGGTGTTCATGGTGACATGCAGTGGGTGAAGTCCTTGTTTGAAGAAGAAAAGCCCAGGTCTGGGAGCAAAACTCAGAATATACCAGCTCACATGAAACAGAGTTCAAAGGAGCAGGGGTGTGGATCTAGCTTCACATTTAGCTGGCCCAGGGATTCTCCATCTTTTTTGCTCTGTCTCATCTTTACTTCTCCTTGCCTTTTGATTCATTTTTTTAGGTCAGTTGCACACATTTAGCTAGAACCATTGCCACAAAGAACTGAAAGTATAAATTTAAACTTGGATAACGGGAGGATCTTTTTCACCAATGCAATTAGTAAAATTCCAGGAAAGATTGTGATTACCTCCAGTTGTGTCCTGAGTCAATCACTGTAGTTGAGGTATGGGATAACCTGTCTGCGCATACCTCTGGACAATGTGGTTCATATCCAACTCTATGGCCAAGAGGCTAAGGTATCATATTTGAAACCATTCACTGGAAACTACATGATTTAAGGGAAAACTTCAGGCCATCTGAAGAGTAATGCTAATCAGAACAAATGGAAAATAAATAAAAACGTCGTTCCTTATAACAGTCCATCAGCCAACTTTACCATATAAAACACTGGTTTTGGAGAGCATACAAAAGTCGGACAATTAAGTTTGCGAACTTTCTACTGTGTAAGCCCACGGTGTAAAGTTTGTGAACTTAATTGTCTGACACTTCATATATTTTCACAGAAGCATAGAACAAGTCTTAGAATTTCCTAATACCAAATCTAGGTATTTTTCCACTCCCTTAAGTAGTAAGGGATTTTTTTTTAACTAAAAAGATTTTTTTTCAAGGAAACTTACTTTTAAAATTCATTTGTAGTTAGACACTAAAATTTTTCATTTAGTTCAAAGAAAACAACAAGATTAGGTATGCAGTACTGCATGTCTTGAATGTTTACTTTGCCCAATTCTAACCAATTCTGAAAGGAACTCTTAGGTTTATCTTGAATAAAACAGAATTTCACAGAATACTAAGATGGCACAGTAGGTAAACGCTGTGCTTTCCTTTGCTCATGACCACATCAAAATTACAACTAAACTACAAAACAACCATCATTAAGAATTGCCTAAAATCTTGCTGATCTGAAGCTCTACAACTAAAGATGTGCATAAGAAATCACCTCAAGACCAGTAGGAGAGGCAGAGATGCAAAACAGGCTGGTCCCACACCCACGTGTGATCACTAAAGATTAGGAGAGATATTTTCGCTGTGGAGGTCCCCCCCACCACCCAGAGGAGCAAAAGGTCCCAGCCCCACCCAAGCCCAGGTTTCCAGTGCCAGGGAGAGAAGTCCTCATAATTTCTGGTTGTGAAAACCAGCAGAGATTGTGATTGAGTGAGACAGAGGGTGGCTGCACTCCCATGTGTTCCTCTTAAAGTGACCATGTGGGGACTTATTCACCAATGGAGTTACTGGCTCTGCGCACCAACACTGGGGCAGCAGCTGGAAAGGTGGCAGGGACATATGGTGGGTAACTGAGTTGTCTGGCTTGGGGTGGGGGCTGGAGAGGTGGCTTTCTCCTGTATGGAGGAGCTGATGGAAGCCATTGTTTCTTTGTTGAGCCTTTCTCCTTCCCAGTGCGTGGACATAGGTGGCCACCATATCTGAGTCTCCACCATTCATTCACCTTGCCCTGATGATTTGAGACTCCAACATGCCCAACTTTTGGGCATATCCAAGCTATTTCCAGTGGCTTTTTCATACAAACCACCTGCATTAGCTCATGCTGCAGACATTCTTAGGGTCTCTCAAAGTTTTGCAGAACCCAGACAAGCAACATCTGGCTTGAGCATGTCTTGTACCTCTGGCTGAGCAGCCCTAAGATCAGCACTAGTGGCAGCCAGCCTTGGTTCATGACTTGGCCTCTCAAGGCATATCCAAGCATGGCATAGGAGGAAGCAATGTACAGATTTCTTTGTGGCTTCTGCTGGGTGGCCCCAGATAGGACACGGGCTGTGGTTGACCTTGACCTATAGCAGATCCGTGGTCCTAGAGCTGGCATCCCCAATCACCAGCTTTAAAATGAGCTGGAGCATCACCCAGCTACCTCCATCAGCCAGCTACCTAATGGCTTGGGAACAGATTGGGCAGGCTCCAGAGTCATGCTGAGGCAGATCCTGCTCTGTAGGATAAGCCCCTGCACAACACCTCTTTCACTGTAGTCAAGTTCAGTCCTCACACCAGTGACCCCAAGGGTCAGTCCCTCCCATTGATGTGCAATTATCAACCAAGACTCAACTACAAGACAAGGGCACACACAACCCACACAAGGGACACACCTGGAGCATGTGGCTCAGGTGACCAGAAAGACTGTGCCACTGAGCCACGCAGCACACCTACTCAATAAAGCCACTCTACTAAGACTAGAAGAGATAGCATCCCTATCTAATACATAAAAATGAACACAGGGAGGCAGCCAAAATGGGGAGACAAAGAAACACATCTCAAATAAAATAACAGAACAAAGCTCCACAAAAAGAACTAAGCAAAATGGAGACAAGCAATGTATCAGACACAGAGTTCCAAACAGTGGTTATAAGGATGCCCACTGATCACAGGGACCACTTTAACAAAGAGAGAAAAATGGAGATAGAAATAAAAATGGAGACAGAAAACATAAAAAAGAACCAGTCAGAAATAAAGAATACAATAACAGAAATGAGGAATATATTACAGGGGGAATGAGGAATATATCAACAGTACATTGAATGAAGCAGAGGACTGAACCAGCAATGTAGAAAATAAAGTAGCAGAAAACACCCAACCAGAAGAGCAAAAAGAAAATAGAATCCAAAAAACTGAGGAGAATTTAAGGGGCCTCTGAGTCAACATCAAGCATACCAATATTCACATTATAGGGGTACCAGAAGGAGGAGACAGAGAAGGGAATTGAAAATATATTTGAAGAAACAATGACAGAAAACTTCCCTAACCTGGCAAAGAAAATAGATATACAAGCCCAGGAAGTGCAGAGTCCCAAACAAGATGAACCCAAAGAGGCTAACACCAAGACACATCCTAATTAAAATGACAAAGGTTAAAGACAAATAGAAAATCTTAAAAGCAGCAAAAGAAAAGCAGTTAGTTACCTACAAGGGAGCCCCCATAAGAATGTCAGCTGATTTCTCAACAGAAACTTTGCAGGCCAGAAGGGATCAGCACGAAATATTCAAAGTTATGAAAAGTAAGGACCTACGACCAAGATTACTCTACATCATTTAGAATTGAAGGACAGATAAAGAGTTTCTCAGGAAAAAAAAAAAAAAAAAAAGCCAAAAGAGTTCATCACAACCAAACCAGTATTACAAGGAATCTTAGAGGGACTTCTCTAAGTTGGGAGTGGGTTAGAGATGGTTGAAAAGGGGAAGGGATAAAGAAGTACAAACTGGTTGTTACACAGTAGTCATGGGGTTGTAAGGTATAGCGTAAGGAATATAGTCAATAATATTATAGTAACTATGTCTGGTGCCAGACAGGTATTTGATCTATCAGGGTGATAGATGGGAATGGGATTGGGGGTAGGAAGAAAAAGGTGAAGGTATCAGGAAATACAAATTGGAGCATCATCAAAATGATGGCATGAGGTGAGACTATGGAAATCTCCCCTGGAATTTACAACAAATCGAATAACTATAATTCCACAAAGGACTCCCTGCACAGCAGACAGGCAAGATGAAGAGGTTCACTACTAAATTTACCTCAAGGTGGGCAAATTCTGTGAGGAGGGGAGGAGGGAAAGGAGAATTGCGGTGACGGAACCGCGTGGGAGCAGGACGCAGACCTAGCTCAGTGCTCCGAGCTTGTTTCATCCCAGAACAACCGCAGCTGCGGGAGAGGGAAGAACTGGGACTGCTAGGGCTCCATTTATGGCCCACGGGGCTGAGGGGACAGGATATAACTCGGCTGAACCCAACACACATGGCAGAAACCTAGGAGCAAAGACTGAGGGAAGAAGGATGAAAATGGTGGTTTAAGCCCTCACTGCCGAGCAGAAAATGGAAGCCTTAGGCACTGAGACTAGCCATGCTCTCCCTACACTCCCAGAGCTTGCCCTACCCCGACCTGCCCAGTGTTAGAAGTGGAACAGTAGCAGTGTCAGACCAAAAGAACAAAATATTTGCAGTTTTGAGAAATGCGGTCCGCAGACAAATATTCACAACCCAACTAATTCCGGCAAAGTGGAGGGGACTGTGGAAGCAGGAGACTTGTGGTAGTGGTCGCCGCCATTGCTCTGAGCCACCTCTCACAACCCACCCTGCCCCTGTCCTCACCTATCTGGGCAGATCCCGGCAGGAATAAACAGAACTGCTGAAACACACACGCTCTGAATCTGGTGCAGGAAGAGCTTTGGAACCTCAAAAGCTCTCCGCATACCCACACTGACCTATGACCCAGACGAACTGCTAACAGAGGAGAAGCCCACCTTCCAGGGAATCTCCCCATTGTGTGAGAAGCTGGAATAGTGCAGAGAAAACATAACACTATAGTGTGAGAGAAAAAAAGAAAGGCTGCAGGTGACAGAAAATAAAACATTCTACCAACAAGTACCGGAAAACAAAACAAAGATCTTTTCCTATCAACCTGTGGCAGACCCCACTCCTGTAGATGTCTAGGAAGAGAAATAATAAATCATTAATTACCATGAATAGCCAAGGCAACAAGACAGCTCAGAAAGAAAATGAAAAGTCTCCAGAAATGAATTTAAAGATATGGAAATATGTGACTTAAATGACAGAATTCAAGATTTCAGTTCTGAAAAAACTCAACGAGATGAAAGAAAACACAGAAAGGCAGTTTAATTAACTCAGAAACACCATCAGAGAACATGACCATTTTATAAAAGAGATTGAAATTTTGAAAAAGAATCAAATAGAATTTCTGCAGATTAAGAACGCAATAGAAGAAATGAAAAATGAATTAGCCAGCTTAGGTAGTAGAGTTGACCAGATGGAGGCAAGAATCAGTGACATCGAAGATAGAAACTTGGAAATAACACGGATGGAAGAAGAAAGAGACTTGAGACTTAAAAGAAATGAAAGAACTCTCACAAGAACTTTCTGACTCCATCAGAAAGTGCAATATAAGAATAATGGGCATACCAAAAGGGGAAGAAAGGGAGAAGGGAAGAGAGACTATATTCAAACGAATAGTTGATGAGAACTTCCCAAACTTGTGGAAAGAACTGGATCCTCGAATTCAAGAAGCAAATGGAACACCTAATTACCTCAACCCAAGCAGGCCTTCTCAAAGACACATTGTATTGAAGTTGTCAAAAATCAACGACAAAGAATGAATCCTCAAGGCAGCCAGGGAAAAGAAGACGGTAACCTACAAAGGAAAGCCCATTAAATTATCATCAGATTTTTCAGCAGAACCTCTACAAGCCAGGAGGGAGTGGAACCAAATATTCAAACTATTGAAAGAGAGAAATTATGAGCCAAGAATAATACATCCAGCAAAGATATACTTTAGATAGGAAAGAAGAATAAAGACCTGTCCAGACATACAGAAGCTGAGGGAATTTTCTAACACACCACCTGCACTACAAGACATACTAAAGGAGGCTATTCGACCACCATCAACAGGGACAATTTGTGTCAACCAAAACATAAAAAGGGGGAGAGTAAAAGCCTGAACCGGAACATGGGAATGGAGAAAGTAAGCATGCTGAAGAAAATGGAATACTCTAAATATCAAACTTTCTTTTACATAAATATAATGGTAACTGCTCAAAAAAAAATCCAGAACTGAAATATATACTGTAATAAAAGAAGAAACAGAGGGAAAATCATAGAATACTACCACACAGAAATAATAGACAACAACAAAAAGGCAAAGAAACAATGGAGACAAAGTCTTACCAGAAAACTAAAAATAGAATTATAGAAAATCCTCACATATCAATAATCACCCTAAATGTAAATGGACTGAACTCACCAATACAAAGGCACAGAGTAGCAGATTGGATGAAAAAACTAAACCCAACCATATGTTGTCTCCAAGAGACGCATCTCAGCTAAAAGGACAAGCATAGACTCAATGTGAAACAGTGGAAATTGACACTCCAAGCAAATGGTATCCAGAGAAAATCAGGTGTAGCCATAATGATATCAGATGAAACAGACTTCAGGGTGAAACAGGTTAGCAGAGACAAAGATGGACATTTCATAATGGTAAAGGGGACTACACAACAAGAAGACATAACAGTAATCAATATTTAGGCCCCCAATCAGGGAGCACCGAAATATACCAAGCAACTACTAACAGAACTAAAGGGAGAAATTGACCAAAACTCAATTATACTAGGGGACCTAAATACATCATTGACAGCTATGGATAGATCATCCAAACAGAAAATAAATAACGAAATAGCAGTCCTAAATGACACATTAGATGAAATGGACATAATTTACATTTATAGAGCATTTCATCCTAAAACATCAGACTACACATTCTTTTCTAGTGTACATGGAACATTCTCAAGGATAGACCATATACTGGGACATAAAATCAGCCTCAGCATATTTAAGAAGATTGGAATCATGCCAAGCATATTCTTTGATGGCAAGGCTTTGAAATTGGATATCAACTGCGAAAAGGAAGCAGGAAAAAACAGAAATATGTGGAGATTAAACAACATACTTTTAAAGAACGATGGGGTCAAAGTAGAAATTAGAGGAGAGATCAAAAGATACACAGAAAGAGATGAGAATGAAAATACATCATACCAAAATTTTTGGGATGTAGCGAAAGCAGTTTTAAGAGGGAAATTTGTATCATTCATGCCTATCTCAAGAAACAAGAAAAATCCCAAATAAATAACCTCACGTTACACCATGACCAAGTAGAAAACGAAGAACAAATGAAACCCAAGGTCAACAGAAGAAAGGAAATAATAAAAATCAGAGCAGAACTAAATGAAATAGAGAATAAAAAGACAATAGAAAAAAATGAATGTGACAAAGAGCTACTTCTTTGAAAAGATTAACAAAATGGACAAACCCTTGGCTAGGCTCACTAAGATAAAAAACGAGAAGACACTAATGAACAAAATCAGAAATGAAAAAGTGGAAGTAATCACAGATACCACAGAAATACAAAGGATCATCCAAGATACCATGAAGGACTATTTGTCACCAATTCAATAACCTAGAAGAAATGGACAAGTTCTTAGAAACATATAGCCTTCCTAGGCTGAACCATGAAGAACTGGAAAATCTAAACAGACTGATCACCAGTAACGAAATTGAATCAGTCTTCGTAAACATTCCCAAAAGTAAAAGTCTGGGATGAGATGACTTCACTAGTGAATTCTACCATACCTTCAAAGAGGATCTAATACCCATACTGCTCAAACTCTTCTAAAATATTGAAGAAGAGACAGTACTCCCTAACTCATTTTATGAGGCCAACATTACCCTGATACCAAAACCAGGCAAGGACAACACACAAAAAGAAAACTACAGACCAATATCTCTGATGAATACAGATGCAAAAATCCTAAACAGAATTCTAGCATTTGGAATGCAGCAATGCATTAAAAAGATTATTCATCACGACCAAGTGGGGTTCATCCCAGGGGCACAAGAATGGTTCAACATACGCAAATCCATCAATGTGATACATCACATAAACAAAATAAAGGACAAAAATCATATGATTATATCACTTGATGCAGAAAAAGCATTTGACAAGATACAACATCCATTTATGATTAGAAAACTCAATAAAATAGGTATAGAAGGACAATACCTTCACATAATAAAGGCCAAACATGACAAACCCTCAGCTAATCTCATAATCAACAGTGAAAAACTGAAGTCCTTTGCTCTACGACTAGGCTGTCCCCTATCACCTCTGCTTTTCAACAAAGTGTTGGAAGTCCTCGCCAGAGCAATCAGGCAAGAGAAAGAAATAAAAGGCATCCAAACTGGCAATGAAGAAGTTAACTTGTCACTCTTTGCAGATGACATGATGCTATATATAGAAAACCCTAAAGACTCCACCAAAAAGCTGTTAGAAACAATCAATGAATACAGTAAAGTTGCCGGTGACAAAATCAATGTACAAAAGTCCATTGTAGACTTAGATACTAATAATGATATCTCAGAAAAAGAAATAAAAAAAACAAAAAAGCAAAAACAATTCCTTTTACAATTGCAGCAAAAAGAATAAAATACCTAGGAATAAACTTAACCAAGGAAAGACCTATATACTGAAAACTATAAGAGATTTTTAAAAGAAATTGAAGAAGACACAAAGAAATGGAAAGACATTCCATGCTTATGGATTGGAAGAATCAACATAGTTAATATGGCCATATTACCCAAAGCAATATACAGATTTAATGCAATCCCCATCAAAATCCGAATGGCATTTTTAACGAAGTAGAACAAAAAATCATCAGATTTGTTTGGAACCATGAAAGACTCCGAATAAGCAAAGCAATCTCAACAAAAAAGAATAATATTGGAGGTATCACACTCCCTGTCTTGATCTTGTACTACAGGGCAACAATAATCAAAACAGCATGGTACTGGCAGAAAAACAGACACATAGACCAATGGAATAGAATTGAGAACCCAGAAATAAAACCACGTAAATATGGACAGATAATTTTTGACAAAGAAGCAAAAAACATACAATGGAGAAAAGACAGCCTCTTCAATAAATGATGCTGGGAGAATTGGAAAGCCATGTGCAACAGAATGAAACTGGACTGCTCTCTGTCACCATGTACCAAAATTAATTCAAAATGGATCAAAGACTTAAGCATAAGACCTGACACAATAAACTGCATAGAAGAAAACATAGGTTCTAAACTTATGGACCTTGGGTTCAAAGAGCATTTGACTCCAAAAGCAAGGAAAGTAAAAGGTAAAATAAACGAATGGGAGTATATCAAAATTAAAAGCTTCTGCACAGCAAAAGAAACCATCAACAAAATAAAGAGGCAACCAACTGAATGGGAAAAGATTTTTGGAAACAGTGCCTCTGATAAAGGGTTAATATCCAAAATATACAAGGAATTCAAGGAATCAACAACAACAACAAAAAAAAACAACACAATTGAAAAATGGGCAGAGGACCTGAAGAGACATTTCTCCAAAGAGGACATACAAATGGCAAATAGACATATGAAAAACTGTTCAACATCACTAATTATCAGAGAAATGCAAATAAAATCCACAATGAGCTATCACCTCACCCCAGTCAGAATGGCTATCAACAACAAGACAAATAGTAACCAGTGTTGGAGAGGCTGTGGAGAAAAAGGACCTCTCATACACTGTTGGTGGGAATGCAGACTGGTGCAGCCACTATGGAATGCAGTGTGGAGTTTCCTCAAAAAATTACGAATAGAATTGCCGTATAACCAAGCAATCCCTCTCCTGGGAATCTACCCAAGAAATCTGAAAACATTTATCCATAAAGACACGTGTGCTGCAATGTTCATGGCAGCTTTATTTACTGTGGCCAAGATATGGAAACAACCAAAACGTTTTTCAATAGGTGAGTGGATAAAGACATTTTGGTATATATACACAATGGAATACTATTCGGCGGTAAGAAAAAATGAAATAGGACCATTTGTGACAACATGCATGGATCTTAGATTATAATGGTAAGCGAAATAAATCAGACAGAAAAAGCAGAGAACTATATGATTTCACTGATATGTGGTATATGAACCAAAAGCAACAAAAGAACAAGACAAGCAAATGAGAAAGAAAAACTCATAGACACAGACAATAGTTTAGTGGTTACCAGAGGGTAAATGGGGAGGGGGGTGGGAGATGAGGGTCAAGGGGATCAAATATATGGTGGTGGATGGAGAACTGACTCTGGGTGGTGAACACACAATGGGATTCATAGATGATGTAGTACAGAATTGTACACCTGAAATCTATGTAACTTCACTAACAATTGTCACCTCAATAAACTTTAATTAAAAAAAATAGTGAAAAGCTGAAGGCTTTTTTGTTCTATGTTCAGGAACAAGACAGTTTTGCCCCCTATCTCCACAGTTATTCAACATAGTATTGGAAGTCCTAGCCAGAGCAATCAGACAGAGAAAGAAATAAAAGGCATCCAAATTAGGAATGAAGAAGTCAAACTGTCACTTTTTGTTGATGACATGATTCTTTATCTAGAAAACCCTAAAGATTCCACCAAAAAGCTATGAAAAACAATAAACAAATACAGTGAAGTTGCTGGCTACAAAATCAAGGTATATATATCCATAGTTTTCATATATACTAACAGCGAAATTTTAGAAAAAGAAATGAAACAATAATTCCTTTTGCAATTGCAACAGAATAAAATAAAATACCTAGGAATAAACTTAACCAAGGATGTGAAAGCCCTATATGCTGAAAACTATAAGACATTTTCTTTAAAAATTTCTTTTCAATTTTTTTTGTAATTGAAGAAGACAGAAAGAAATGAAAAAAAAACATCCGATCCCATGTTCATAGATAGGAAAAATCAGCATCGTTAAAATGGCCATATTACCCAAAGCAATATAGAGATTTAATGCAATCCCCATCAAAATCCCAATGGCAGGTTTTAAAGAAATAGAACAAAAAATCATCAGATTTGTAAGGAATCACAAAAGACCCCGAATAGCCAAAACAATCCTAAGAAAAAAGAACAATGCTGGAGGCATCAAACTACCTGACTTCAGATTTTACTACAGAGCAACAATAATCAAAATACCATAGTATTGGCAGAAAAACAGACATATTGACCAATGGAATAGAATTGAGAACCCAGAAATAAAACCAAATAAATATGGACAGATAATTTTTGACAAAGAAGCAAAAAACATACAATGGAGAAAAAACAGCCGCTTCATTAAATGGTGCTGGGAGAATTGGAAAGCCACGTGCAAAAGAATGAAACTGGACTGCTATCTGTCAACATGTACCAAAATTAACTCAAAATGGATCAAAGACCTAAACATAAGACCAGAAAGAATAAACTGCATAGAAGTAAGCATAAGTACTAAACATATGGATATAGGGTTCAAAGAGAGTTTCATTAATTTGACCTCAAAGGCAAGGGAAGTAAAAGTTAAAATAAGTGAATGGGACTCTATCAAACTAAAAAGCTTCTGTACAGCAAGAGAAACCGTCAATAAAACAAAGAGGCAACCAACAAATGAGAGAATATATTTGCAGGAAACACTTCCAACAAGAGGCTAACATCCAAAATATATAAAGAACTCATACAACTCAACAACAATAAAACAAACAATCCAGTTAAAAAATGGGCAGAGGACCTGAAGAGACACTTCTCCCAAGAAGACATAAAAACTGCCAACAAATATATTAAACGTCACCAGTTATTAGGGAAATGCAATTCAAAACCACAATGAGAGATTACCTCACACCTGTTAGAATAGCTTTTATCAGCAGGACAAATAATAACAAGTGTTGGAGAGGCTGTGGAGAAAAAGGAACCCTCATACGTCGTTGGTTTGAATGTAGCTTGGTGCAACTGCTATGGATGACAGTGTGGAAGTTCCTCAAAGAATTAAGAATAGAATTACCATATGACCCAGCAATCCTTCTGGATATCTACCCCAAAAATCTGAAAACATTTATCTGTAAAGATATATGTGCTCCAATGTTCATTGCACTTTGTTTATGGTGGCCAAGACATGGAAACAACCAGTTTCATTCTATAGATGATTGGATAAAGATGTGGTATAAGTACACAATGGAATACTACTCTGCCATAAGGAAAGATGAAATAGTGCCTTTTGAACGACATGGATGGATCTTGAGATTATTATGCTAAGCAAAATAGGTCAGAAAATGTTGAGAACTATATGACTTCACTCATATGTGGGATATAAAACTGAAAGGAACAAAGGAACAAGAGAAATAAACAAAGAAACAAAAACTCATAGACACACACAACAGTTTAGTGGTTACCAGAGGGTAAGGGGGAAGAAGGGATAGTAGAAGAGAGATAAAAGGGGCCAAATATATAGTGATGGAAGGAGAACTGACTCTGGGTGGTGAGCACACAATGTGATCTATAGATGATGTACTATCGAAATGCACACTTGATACCCACGTAATTTTACTAACCATTGTCACCCCAATAAATTTAATTTAAAAAATTATATGCAGCTGTTTATGAAGGGCTTACTCTTAACACAGTGTGTTAAGTAGCAATTTGTAGGCACAAGTTGATTTGCTCTTTTGGAAAACTCAGATAGAAGAACTCTGAATATCCCCATTTTTCACATGAGGAAACTGCTGCTTAGAGAGATTTAATAAATACCCAAGACCACATGACTGGTATTCCTAAAGACAAGCCATCTGAACCTAGTGCTCAAGCGGGGTGGGTAGCTTTTTTTTTAAATTAACCACAACTTCTTTATCCATTCATCTATTGAAGGACACTTTTGTTGTTTACACGTCTTGGCCACCGTAAAAAAAAGCTGCAATGAATACTGGAGCACACGTCACCCCAATAAATTAAAAAAAAAAATTTTATTGGGATGACAATCGTTAGTAAAATTACATAGGTGTCATGTCCTTCGATGATTGAATAAAGAAGATGTGGTATATATACACAATGGAATACTATTCTGCCATAAAAAGATGAAATAGTGCCTTTTGCAACAACATGGATGGATCTTGAGATTATTATTCTAAGTGAAATAAATCAGACAGAGAAAGTCGAAAACCATATGACTTCACTCATATGTGGGATATAAAACTGAAAGCAACAAAGGAACAGACAAACAAATAACAAAACAAAAACTCATAGACACAGACAATAGTGTAGCAGTTACCAGTGGGCAACGTCTTAAGAGCCGTCTATGAAGAAACCCGGGGCAGCAGACAGTGGTCTTTGAGCATTTGATGAACAAGTGAAAACCTCAAATGTTGATACTCACAGGGAGGAGTTATATTGCTATAACACTTGATATGACACACATTTTTAACGTGATGCAGCACAAGTAAGTTTGTATAAGAATTGCATTTGCTTTCTAGTCTATTACTTGACACAACTTACATAAAATATAGTTTTACCTCAAAAAAAAAAAAACACATGCGTTCAACCACTTATAACTCTATATAACTCTATCAAATGTATGATCATTAGACAGATTAGGTGTTTCATTTAAAAATGAGATTGATAATTATATTTGTAATAAAATATATTTATTAATAAATCCATTCAAAATATTTAATAATCAGTAAGAACTTTTTGAATGTATGTCTTATGACAAGTACATCTATATCTATATCTATATCTATATCTATATCATCTCTATCTCTATCTATATCTACCTAATTTATATCTGTCTATATCTCTAGTTTTTATCTTACAAATGCCTTCAAACATATTCCACAAGAAGAACTAAAGCACTATCTTATAATCCTTACCTCAAGTCTTCTTTTGGAATGAGGTCAGGTAAATAAATAGCAGTGAAATCAACAGGGGCATCATTTCATATTTGTATATTTCTCTATTACTTTACCATCATTGCTCAATCTTCACATAAAAGCTCTTGCCCCCTTTAAGTTCATGCTAAGCACTATGATACTCTCTCTACTTCCACCATTGTTGCCTTGCCTTTTTGGCCTTTAGATATTCCTTATCATGGATAAAGACTTTAGCACCTCAGTCATGGTCTCCAGCTCCACAGTGATGACAGCCATCATTCTGGGAGCTTCAGCATGCCAAGCAGGCCCCTGCCAACATCCCACCTTCACGAAATGCCTTGACTTCCTTAGAGTCAGTGAGGAAGTCTTGTCTGTCCTGTCAGCCAGCTACTCCCACCCAGAACTGACCTGTCACCATTAGAAACTCCTCCTCTCTGAAATCACTGACTCAAACATCTCACACTGACCACTACCTATCCATCCAACAATCTATGGGCTATCTTCTCTTGGATGTCTCACAGACACTTTCAACTCAAAATGACTGAAATTGGGGAAAGTCTTAAGAATATCCATTTAAGTCCATGGATTTAAATCCTTTTAACAGCATGTTTATGGCAGCATCCTGGGGATCACTCATCCAGAAAGTCTGGTGCTGGATATGGCTGTGATGACTTCCACTAGGCTCTAGGACCCTGGGAGAACCATCAACAATTCTTCCTGGATTGGAGCATCTCATCATCTGGAGAGATGGGCACATCCCTAAAGGATATATGGCTATATAGAGCTTGGGGATGTACATTGCCTTCTCCACGTGTTCTGGGATGATGCATATCCAGTGATTATTGTGGGCCTTGTTGCTGGTCAGCTCCAGGATGTTGACCATCAGTTACTAGAGAGTAACAGCAAGAAACACAACTGTGGAGCTCAGGCACTGAGCATAGTGTCTCTTCTACAGGAGGTGGTCTGCATGACTCTCAGAACACATTTGCTTCCTATACCCTATAGGAGATCCAACGTCTCCTTTTCCTAAATGTGATGTTTGAGGAGCTTTGCTCCAGTCAGCCCAGCATGATTCTCCTGTTGGCCTGTGCCTTTCAGGACACCAGTGCTCAGTCCCACCAACTGTGTCCCATTAGGCCAGCCCCTCATTGGTCAGGGAGCAGACTTGCTGATATCTTAGACTTTTAGAAGTCATTGGTGTTTCCTCAGCCATTAGCAGGCCTGGTACTTTGGGCAATCTTTTTGAGGGAACGCTAACTTCTTATTTTAACATTGTAGAAAAAATGTGTACTTCAGTGGAAAACTTTGCCCTGTTTAAGGACAAGCATTTTGTCCCCTTTAGTTTATATGGTTTTAGCTTGTACTGTCTTTGAGCTCTTTTACAAGGTTTTGCATATTTTAGGTCATTGACATGCACATTGTCTTCTCCAGTAGAGGTTCATTTTTCTCTCCTTTCTCATGAAATCAGTTTTCTTTTAATTCACATATCCACTCACTATTTCTGATCGATATCCTTGTGTCATGTCTGTTCTTTGGATTATTTTTGACCGTTTATAATAATTGCTGGTTCCCAAATGAGTTAAATAAAGTATTTCAACATGGGTTCATATCTGTATGAGTGCCAGGACTTTGCCCTTTTTTGACAATTATCTTTTTACCATTGCTGAGGTCACATTGATATGCCCAATCGATTCACCTACAAGTCCAAGAAAATTTCCATGACAGAAAAGTACTATAGGCATGGTTGAAACCCAAGTACAAGGTCTGACAATTATGTACGTGAACTTGTTGCAATGATGTTGCTAACCTTTTTTGATATTAGAGAGATTATTTATTATGAATGTGTACCTACTGGGCAAACAGTTAGCCAAGTTTACTATTTGGAAGTGCTGAAAAGGCTGCGTGAAAAAGTTAGACAACCTGAACTTTTCACCAACAATTCATGGCTCTTGCATCACTACAATGCACCAGCTCACACAGCACTGTCTGTGAGGGAGTTTTTAGCCAGTAAACAAGTAACTATATTGGAACACCCTTTCTACTTACCTGATCTAGCCCCCAATGACTTCATTTTTTACCCAAAGATTAAGGAAATATTGAAAGGAAGACATTTGGATGACATTCAGGACATCAAGGATAATATGACGACAGCTCTGATGACCATTCCAGAAAAAGAGTTCCAATATTGCTTTGAAGGGTAGACTAGGTGTTGGTGTCAGTGCATAGCTTCTCAAGGGGAGTACTTCAAAGGTGACCGTAGTGATATTCAGCAATGAAGTATGTAGCACTTTTTCTAGGATGAGTTCGCGAACTTAATTGTCAGATCTTGTATGTCTTTTCTTGACTTTCCTAAGTGATTCTAAAGCACCAATAGAACTTTGTTGACTCTGATTTTCTAATTTCAGTTTTCCTCTGTGATAACCTATTGGCTAGTCCCTGTTATAAGTAACAAAGTTTTGCAGTTTGTTTATTAAATTATGTTTTTGGAGACAAAATTCGCATAACATAAAATTCACCACTTTAAAGTATATAAATCAGTGTTTCTTGTATATTAACAACGTTGTGCAACCATCATTGTTATGAAATCACTATCCATAACACTTTTATCACCCCAAAAAGAAACCTCATGCCCACTAAGCAGTCACTTCTCATTTTCCCATCCCCAGCGCCTGACAACCACTAATCCACTTTCTGTTTCTATGGATTTGCCAATTCTGGACATTTCATACAAATGGAATCATACAATATGTGACCTTTCATGTCTGGCTGTTTACAGTGAACATATTTTCAAGGTTTATCCACGTTGTAGCACATAGCAGTATTTCATTTTATAACATTCTATTATATGAATATATCCCATTTTGTTTCATTCATCCATTAATGGACATTTGAGTTGTTTCTACTTTTTGGCTATAATGAAAAATACTGCTATGAACATTCATATGCAAGTTTTTGTGTGAATATATGTTTTCATTTCTTTTGGGTATATATCTAGGTGTGGAATTGCTGGGCCATATTAACATTTTGAAGAACTGCCAAAATGTTTTCCAAAGCAGTTGCATTATTTACAATACTATCAGCACTCACACTTGTTCTTCTCTGCCTTCTTGAATATAGCCATCCTAGTAGGTGTGAATTGATGTATCACTGTGGTTTTGATTTCTATTTCCCCAATGAATAAGATGTTGTACATCTTTTCATGTGTTCATTGTCAGGTATGTTATTTATTGCTATATAGTGATGTGTTGTGATTACTAATAATTGAAATATTCTCTGATAGAATATTTTTCTAAGCTAATTCCACTTTTTAAAAATTTACAAGGGTATAATCTACTCAATGAATATTGTTACCTCATTTAATTTTTAATATGCTGGGTCATATGAGTTTATTCTCTTATTGGCATGTTCTATGTTTCTGAAATAAACCTTTCTCAGTCATTTTTCATAGCTAAATACTACTTTCCTATCAAAATTTGTAACTTATATTCATTTAGTTTTAAAGTTTTGGTATAAGATATATATTAACCACATAAAATTCATGGCTATATTTGCACTTATATACTACACATCACTTGTATTTAACCTATGCTTTTTTTTTCATATAAACTCCAGAGTTTGACATTTAGCACATATAGTCATCTTCTTTCATTCTAGTATGAAAATTGTTAGGTATCTCTTTTCCACCGACTACTCTTGAGTCAAATACAGTGTACAAATTGATATGGAGTATTTTCATTGTCTTTTAGTCTAAAAAATTCTAATTATTTATTAGAAATATTGCCCAGTTTTTAATTTTTAAAAATATTTTTAAATTCCTTAATATAATGTCTCAAAGATATTATTGCTTAATGAGTAGCAAAGTTAATCATTTTGATTAAAATATTTTATATTTGTTAAGACTTTCTTTGAGATCAATTAATTGTTCCATGTCAGCTGAAAAAATGTGATATAAAGCCCAGGATCAATACATGTCCATTAGATTAAACTTGTTCATTGTATTGTTCAAATATTTGAATCCTTAATAAATTTCATATGCCCCATCTAACATTAATCACAAAAAGTTTGTTGAAATTTTTCACTATGGTCAAAGAATTGTTCAGTTTATTTTAAGATTCTGTCAAATACGCTCCCTTGGATATTTCAAAACATCAATACCCCCCTTTAAAAATGGAACCATGACTTCACCTCCAGACAATTTGTCCTCGGCTCCTCTATGGACAGTGATCGCAAAGAAAGTCTTATCAAATATAGAGGAACTGATTTTAGTATAATCCTAAAAGAATAATAATATAAGATCAAATGGAACTTATTAGCACACAAATGATTCCATGGTGCAATTAAATGGGAGACTTTCCTATCTTAGCCAAGAAGGAGCACGCAGTGGATGACTGTGTGCTAAGTAAGCAAGGGGACATGAAACCTTAATAGGATATAAAATAATGCAGAGGAGAAACAAAATTACCACTAATAATAGTGCATATAATTATTTGTTTATTAATGTGGGTATATCAAATGAAATTATTTCAATATCAGAATTGTTAAAGATATTAAAATAAGTCCATTATGCAAAAGTGAAGCTAGTAGTATGGAAACTTGTTCACTGAATAAATTTAAATAGTACTAAAATAAATATTGTGTCTGGGAATGGCATTAAAACATTTTTGAAACCAAATAAAATATCACAAAATAATTCAGTTCTAAAAACTGCTGATGTCCATGACTTTTTCTCTAATACAAAAACCTAAGGTCATCAATCTGTCTTTCCTTGAATGCCCCTTTCCTTACCTTAAGAAGGAAAACAATTTCCCCATAATCAACAGACATCAAATGTTTTCTATCACCACATAATCACTGCCTTCATTAAGTAAGTAATATGCCCAAAGTAGGTGAAAAATATATTTACTGTTTCTGAAAAGAATGAGATCATCCAATTAGCTACATCTTCTACATCATCACAGGCATGGAGGCATTTTAGAAATACTTCTACTAACCCTGGAAAAGTTGTCGCTGATTTTCATAAGAAAAATGGAATAGATACAAATTAATTTCTAAATTATACTACAAACTTTAATAAACCAGATTTCATTGCTGCATAGATTAAAAAGAAACCAACAACCACAATCAATGAAGATTACATTAAATTAAATTAGGGGCAGTTAGGGATTGGTTTATGGTCTTAGACCTCAATTTCCTCCCTATAAATTCAGCTCACAGTTCAGTAATTATTTCTTCCTTCCTGGGTAGTGCTGGAACTGGATCAGAAGACTCCCTTTTCCAAACAAAAGCACTTACTTGTCTCCTGTTATACTTCCTTCCCTTATAGACTGTGCCTCCCAGACCAAAATATAAAATTTTACCAGACTCCTTCTGCGGTCGTGATAGTGGGCTCAGGGTGATGGTTACGACAGTCCATGAGTATGTGGGAGAGAGGCATACTAGCCTGGGATATGGGTTTGTGATCCTGTTACCTCACTACCTCACAGGACAACCTTCATCGTTTCACCTGTAGCAGCAATAACCATACACACTTGGGGAATGAGAATACTTTTGAAAAAATTTCTCGCAGTAACCAACTACGAGAAACAAACACAACTTTCTAGGCAGCACCTCCAGAGATGCTGAATGCCTCTTTTTTTCTATGGTCCCGGGAGGCAGGCAGGGGCTCACAGGGAAGGAACTAGGAATGCTGCAGTCTGAGGCATGAAGGACTGACAACAAAGAACCTGTGTATTAATGGATTCTGTGCTTCCCTAAAATATTCTGCTGTAAATCTAATTTTCTGTTAATCCCTTAATTTTCTAAACCAAACTATCATTTACTTATCAAGAGAAATGGTACCACAAAGAGCTTGAGAAGGATATCTCCCCAGGTTAGAGTGCAAGGAAGAACTTAAAGTCAAATATTGATATGAAAACTAAATAGAGATAAATTTGTGCAATTCCATGCAGATTAATGTGCAAGTGTAGATGATATATCTTCTAAGAATGTATATTTTATCAACATTTATCCCAATAAAGATAGAAATTCTAAAATGAACAATATCCATAGAAGAAACGAACATTTATCAGAGTTCTCGCACATGCAAAACATAAAAAATTAAAAAAGCACCAAGTTCATATAGTTCAAGGTGGAAATTCTACTAATGAACTAACCAATAAACCAATGCTCCATAAACTATTCAAGAGTTTGAAAGTAGTCAATCTTTCCAATGGTTTTTAGGAAGAGTATATAAGGAAGATATGTTGTATACACTGAGCCATATAGAACATTAGAGACAAAATTAACATATGAGTATAAATGTAAAAATATCAAATATTAGAAGCTATTGAGTCAACACATTAAGATATTATATCATAATCAGCACCCTTTATGTCAGGAAAGCAAATGGGAAATCCAATAATGTGGATTTCCGGTCAAGATGGCAGAATAGGTAAATGCTTTGCTTGCCTCCTCCCACAACCACATCAAAATTACAAACAAACTACAGAACAACAATCATTGAGAACTACCTAAGGTCCAGCTGAATAGAAGTATTACAACTAAGGACATACAAAAGAAGCCACATATAGAATGGTAGAAGGGCAGAGATGAAGAACGGCTGTTCCCACACTCACATGTGGTGGTTAAAAATCAGGAGAGATATCTCAGCTGTTGAGGTCCCCCCTGAGGAGCGTGGGGTCCTAGCTCTATACTAGACTCCCCAGCCCAGGGTTCCAGTGCTCGGAGGAGAATTTCCCACAACTTCTGGCTCAGAAAACCAGCAGAGATTGTGGCTGAAAGAGATGAAGGGCTGCTGGCATCCCAGGCATTCCTCTTAAAGGCCTCCCACATGGCCTTACTCACTGACAGACTCACTCACTCTGAATTCCAGCACTGGGGCAGCAGCTCAAAATCTGCCAGAGACATATGGGGAGGAACTGAATTGTCTAGCTTCATGATGAGGGATGGAGGAGCAGCTTTTTCCCAGACAGAAGTGCTGGTAAAAGCCATTGTCCCTGTGTTGAACCCTCCCCCAACCCAGGGTGCACATGCAGCTGGGTGCATACATGAATCTCCATCAACCTGGCTAACACTATTCACCCTGCCCTGGTGATTCCCTGAGACCCTTCCCCACCAAACTTGTGGGCCCACCCAAGCCACTTCCAGTGGCTTTTACATACAAAAGGCCAGTCTTGGCTCATGCTTCAGACTTTCCTAAAATTCTCAAAAGTTCACAAATCCCATACAAGCAGCATCTGGCCTTGGCATGTCCTGTACCTCTTGCTGAGTAGCCCTAAGCCTGGCATTGGCAGCACCCAGCTTCAGTTCAAGGCCTGGCCACCTCCAGGCCCTCAAAGCCCAGTGTGAATGGTGGCCACCTGCAGATTGCTTTGTGGCTCATTCCTGGTAGCCTCGAGCAGGGCACCGGCTACAGATGCAATTGGCCTGAGGTGGGGCCTTTCCCGGGATTCCCCAGGTCCAGCACATCTGGTGGCCAGTTTTGGACCAAGCCAGAGCACCACATGTCCCCTCTGAAGATGATACATCTGAAGCGTGAACTTGGCAGATACCAGAAGCCTATTAAAATGAATCCTGCTTCATAAGGTCAGGCCCTGCACAACAGCTCCTTCACTGTAGTCACGGCTGGTCCTGACAACCAATCAGCCCAAGGGTCACTCTCTCCCACTGACATGCAAATAGCAGCCAAGGCTCAACTACAACAGAAGGACACACACAACCCACCAGGAGAGACACCTGCACCACCCAGCTCTGGTGACCAGGGAGATTGTGTCACTGGGTCTCATGGAGCACCTACCACAGAGGGCTACTCTACTAAGACTGGGAGACATAGCAGCTCTACCTAATACATACAAACAAACACAGGGAGGCAACCAAAATGAGGAGACAAAGAAACATGTCCCAAATAAAAGAGTAGAACAAAGCTCCAGAAAAAAAGAACTAAACAAAATGGAGACAAGCAATCTATCAGATGCAGAGTTCAAAACACTGGTTATAAAAATACTCAATGATCTCAGTGAGAACATCAACAAAAAAAATAGAAATAAAAATGAAGATAAAAAACATTTAAAAAGAACCAGTCGGATGTGAAGAATACAATAACTGAAATGAAGAATATATTAGAGAAAATCAAAAGTAAAATAGATGAAGCAGAGGATCAACTCAGCAATTTGGAAGATAAGGTAGCAGAAAACACCCAATCACAACAGCAAGAAAATCCAAAAATATGAGGATAGTTTAAGGCACCTCTGGGACAACATTAAGTGTACCAACATTGGCATCATAGGGATACCAGAAGGAGAAGAAAGAAAGCAAAGAATTGAAAACCTATTTAAAGATATAATGAGGGAAAACTTTTGTAACCTGGCAAAAGAAATAGATATACAAGCCCAGGAAGCACAGAGAGTCCCAGACAATATGAACTCAAAGAGGCCCATACCAAGACACATCAGAGTTAAATTGCCAAAGGTTAAAAAACAAAACAAAAAACCAATCTTAAATTTAATAATAAAAGGAAGGCAATTAGTTACCTACAAGGGAGCTCCCATAAGACTGTCAGCTGATTTCTCAACAAAAACTTTGCAGACCAAAGGGATTGGCATGAAATATTCAAAGTGATAAAAAGCAAAGACCTACAACCAAGATTACTCTACCCAGCAAAGCTATCATTTAGAATTGAAAGACAGGTAAAGAGCTTCCCAGACAAGAAGATTATACTGAAGGAATTCATTACCACCAAACCAGTATTACAAAAAATGTTAGAGGGACTTCTTTAAAAAGAACAGGATAAAAAAATATGAATAATAAAATGGCAATAACTACATATCTGTCAACAATTACTTTAAATGTAAATGGATGAAATGCTCTCATCAAAAGACAAAGTGACTGAATGGATAAGAAAAGAAGACCCTTACATGTGCTGTCTGTACTGTAAGAGACTCATTTTAGTTTCAATGATACACACAGACAGAAAGTAAAGGGACAGAAAAATATACTTCATGAAAATGAAAACAAAGAAAAAAAAAACCTAGGGTGGCAATACTTACACCAGACAAAATAGACTTTAAAACAAAGGCTATAAGAAGAGACAAAGAAGGACCCAGTAATCCCACTTCTGGGTATTTGTCCAAAGAAACCAAAAAAACTACTTTGAAGGGACATGTGCATCCGTGTGTTCATGGATTATTTACAAGCACGAAGATATGGAGGCAACCTGGGGGTCCATCAATGGATGAATAGATAAAGAAGAGGTCATACATGTATACTATACAATGTATACATGTACAGCCATAAAAATCAATGAAATCTTGCCATCTGCAACAACATGGATGGATCTAGAGGGTATTGTGCTGAGTGGAGTAGGTCATACAGAGAAAGACAAATGCCATATTATTCACTTATATGTGGGATCTAAAGAACAAAATAAATGAACAAACAAAACAGAAACAAACTCATACATACAGAGAACATTTTGATGGTCCCCAGCTGGGAGGGGGTTAGAGGTCTGGGTGAAAAAGGGGAAAGGATTAAGAAGTACAAATTGGTAGTTACAAAATAGTCATGGGGATGTAAAGTACAACACAAGGAATATTGTAATAACTATGTATGGTGTCAGATGTTTACTAGATTTATTGGGGTGATCACTTTGTAAGTTATATAAATGTCTAATCACTATGTTGTACACTTCAAACTATATAATAGGGTGTGTCAATTATAATTGAAAAAAGTTTTTAAAGAAATCCATTAATACAGTAAGTCATATTAATGGAATTAATGAAATGTCATGTGATCATATTCATCAATGCAAAAAAGATATTGTTAGAATTCTACAGCAAATTGTGTTTAAAAAATTCAATCAAAAAGAATTAGCTTAAAAGTTCCTGAAAAACATGAAAATAGATTTGTGCAAATGAAAAATAATGACATCATGTGTCATTATTAAGAGGTCAATGACCCTCTAATGAATTTATAAATTGAGTTTGACCCCAATAGAGATGCTGTTTGACTGTGTTCTGGAGATAGAAATTTTATTAGAAAGAAGAATAAACAAAAACATCCATGGAAAGAATGAAAAAAAAAGTGAGTGAATTACTCTATAACATATTATAAAGACCCAGAAACTAATATTGTGTGTTATGGATTCATGAGTAGACTGAGAAACCAATACGATACAAAATTTAAAAACAGAATATGAAATCAATGGCAATTTACTATACAATGAAAGAATTAGTGATGAAAGAGGAGATGTGGCTTGGGGGTGATTTACTGGAGACTGTGCTCACAAATATGAGCCTTTGTCTCTCCATGTGTTTGCTCCCAGCAGTGCACATGTTTCCACACATGCAGGGAGGATATTTAACAGTTGACCAAGAGTAGCTTTGGCTATTGTCTGACCAATGAGATTTCTGCTGGCAATGCACATTGGAACATGTTCTCAAGGCCCACACTAAGTTCCCTGGTGAGCTGAGGTATTACTGCAGGCAGTAAGGCTTTATTACCTGCTAATGACACCCTTTCTCTGTTTGGGAATCTTAGGAGCAGCCACATGTTGTTTCAGTAATTCCATCAATTGATGACTTGTCTGGTGCAAGACTATCTGGGGACTCTTCCCTACCCCCAGGACTACAGGTGGTAAGAATCTGTAGACAGTCCAGGGAGGGACCAACTGTGTGGGGACACAGGGACAGCCCACCCCAAGGTGATATACTCTTAACCTATACCCCAAACTGGCCAGGCAGAAGACACCATCACTCCTTTAAAAGAAAAAAAGAAATATATTTGGAAAGAATAAACATCTTTGGTTACGAGAAACAGAGACCATCTCCATCAGAGGATATGCTAGAATAAAAACTAATAGATGTTCTCTGTATAGTTATGATAATTTTTCCTTCAGAGAAGAAATGAAGGAATTTCCCCTCTGGCATGAAGCCACTGAATAAAGCCTCACTGCTTTCTGAATTTATCCCTTGGAAGAGTCTGTCCCTTTGGTGACAGAAAGTGGGTCCTCTTGCTCACAGGGTTTCAGCTAATCCTCTGTTCAAAGCATGTTGGCACTCTTCTCTAGAGTGGAAGTTTCCCAGTCCCACATCTTCTGCTCCATGCTGTTCTGCTTTTGCTCTCCTAGGCTTTCTTTTTCTAGATATTTGGAGCCTGAAGCTTTAGGTCCTAGGGCTCCAGCTACCTGTAGTTGCTCCTTCCAGCCTCCATGTGGGACACCAAATCCCTTTTCTTTGTGATTTTTTGTTATTTCATTTGCCAGTCACCTACATAGAAAGAATGCTGTTTATCAGCTTGTACAGACAGGATCCAGAACAAGAGAATCAAGTCTCCAATGTAGTTGGGAGCTTTTATTTAAGCTCTATCCACCTGGAGCTCCTGGGGCTGATTGTGATGGCCTGGAAGGTACGTAAGAGGCAGGAGGTACAAATACACATATCCTCTGCCCACTCTGTGAACATAGAAACAAGTTTGAATCCAAAAGTCACTGAAGAAATATTTCAATTCCAAAGTTATTGTCTGCAATGACATTGTAAGACTCCCTTAGAGAGAAGGAACAGGAGCTAAGATCAGATGCTTGAAAATCAAATCTGTGGACCTTGATGTGCATCCAGTGAAATAAATGAATACATAATGGAAGAGAAGAAAGAAATCTCTCAAGATTCCAACTGTTGTCTGAGATATAAAGTTCATTCCTATTGCCAAATCCCTGGAGGTCATTTTCTGTTAGTGCCCAGAGACTTGATCCTCAGGTTCAGAGTCGGAGATTCCTTCATAGAAATGGGATGGGCTACATTTATCATGTAAACCGATATCCAATATTATGTCCCACTTGAAATATTTAAGATTATTTTTTCCTTTAAGAATGTTTGAAGAGATTGAATGCCTAAACTTTAAAGAGGATTTACAATGCATAAATCAGTGCTATGAAAACAGTACATGTGTTAACTTCTTCATTCTTCACAAACCTGAGTCAAGCACTGGTACGTATTGTCATTGTAAAGACAAATAAATATTTGTCACAGAGAGTTAAGTGAGTTGTCTAAATCCACACTATGATTAGGAGCAGAGTGGGGATTTGAGCCTTGCTAGGCTGGTAATAAAGTCAGGGCATTTAACCACCATACTATCTATACTAACATATGTACTAGCTAGCTGTGTGCTTCAAAATATCCATATGTATATTTAGATTTATTTTTATACTTTACCATTTTATTTTAGATTAGGGATATTTTATATTACAATTCTGATTGTGACATTTTTCCATTTATATATAAAGATTTACTCTATAGGCCAATATCAGTATGAATAAAGCTTTAGAAATCCTAATAAAATGTAGGTGCATAGATTGCAGTATAATGCTATAGGAAAGTACCTCATAAGAAAGACAGATTTAATGAATACCAGAATGGCTCAAGATTAGGATGACAATAGAAAAACTCATTTTCTTTTATGCCTGGTGATCAGAATATTTATGGAAAGAGACAGATTACATCAACAGACTTTGTTCTTTATTCTGAGTCCCATAAATATACTTTATTCAAAGTGTCCCATCCCCAGTCTACTGTGTCCCAAGTGAGAGAATAAAATTACTAATTATTTTGTTTTGTTTCCTAATTTACAGATTTATTTCCTTAGAGCTCTAACACAATCTACACAAACAAACAATTCTCAAGTCTTTAATATAGATATTCAGATTCTATATAGATCCCCCAAGTGGAACCTCCTCCCTGGTGACAGTGAGCTGGAATCATGTGGAGATGGGCAGGGTCAGAGGGAAGGTCCTGGGGCATGCTAGCAAAGGAGTAAACATGTTAAGCAGGAAACTTGAGTTGGAAAAAATTAGCAAGTTCTAAAAACAGAACAATACATTGAGAATATGACTTTAACATGGGAAAAATCCATTTTTGAATTTTCTTTCTTTTCTCTGATCAGTCTAAAACCCAATACACTCTCTTCCTGGTCCACACCCTCAAGATCATGGAGGGATTCAACATGTGGGAAAGAAAGAGGTCCTATGCTGTCCATTGGGACAGGAGGGATTCAGAGACAGGAGACTCCTACATGGAGACAATGAAGTAAGTCTTTCCACCCTTTTCTTTAGAACCATCCCCCCCATCTTAGTGAAACCCACAGATTACTTGGCAACAATAGGCATGTGAGCTGGATTGATCCTATCCTTCAAGTCACAGGGCTGTCTCTGCTAATACTTTCTGGACACCAGGTCTTTCTCCTAGTCCTCTCATTCCTGGAGCTTTAACCTCCAAAAGCATTCCACTTTCTTCTCCAAGCTCACTTCCCAGAGTCAATGTCCCCTCCTGGTTGGGGAGATACTTTGTCATATGCTTGGTTTGAAAGTCATGGCTTTCCCCCCTTACCCAGCTGCCCTGGGTCCCTGTGTGTATACTGGACTAGGCAACAAGGTGACTGAGAAGCCATTGGTGTAATCACGTTGGCCAAAGATTCCAGACCATGTTTCATACTCCTGAGCAAGAGCGACTTCTCTCTCATGATTTTAATCACATTGATCTCAAGCATTTAATTATTCTTTTCCAGAAAATCACATTAAACTATCAAAAATATGAAACTGAGAAGACCTAATTATTGGCACTGGAAAGTCAGAAAGGATAATTTATTTATCATGAACATGTGGTCTTTGTTGGAACAAAGTTCTATGTCAATCCAGCCCATCCTTTAACATGTGCAGTAAAAGGACAAAGGGAACTTGAAGGGAACATACACTTAATTAGAGACTTTAGTTCACAGAACACATGTGAAAGAAGCTGTTGAATATTAGACCAACTGGTTAAACTAGGTTTTGACTGTTAATATAAAAAATATCCTTTCCAAGTGCACATTGAAATAGTGTAAAATTATTTACTGAGCACTAAAGAATATTTTCAATATATTTAAAAAACTGGAAAACCATTGAGGCATCAATGTGAATCTGACAATAAATTTAAAAGGGAAAGTAATTTGGGAATTTAAAGAGCATCTTTACCCAAATTAATGGAAAATTTATATTCACACACACAAAACATCTACACATAGATGTTTATAGCAGCTTTATTCATCATTGTCAAAACTTGGAAGCAACCAAAATGCCCTTCAGTAGCTGAATGGATAAAGAAACTATAGTACATCCAAATAATGGAACGTTATTCAGCACTAAAAAGAGATGAGCTATCAAGCCATAAAAAGACATGGAGGAATATTAAATGCACATTGCTAAATAAAAGGAGACAATCTGGAAAGGCTATGTACTGTATGATTCCAACAACATGTCATTCTGGAAAAGGCAAAACTATGTAGACAATAAAAAGACCAGCGGTTGCCAGCGGTTAGGGAGAAGGGAGGGATAAATAGGCAGAGTACCAGAGGATTTTTAGGACTCTGAAACTATTCTACATACTATAATGGCAAATATATGTCATTATATATTTGGTAAACCCCATGGAAAGTCAGCAAGAGCAAGCCCTAATGTACACTAAGGACTGAGTGATAATGATGTGTCAATATAGATTCACTGATTGTAACAAACTACCACTATGGTGATGCTGGTAATGGGAGAATTTGTGCCTGTGTAGGGGCAGAGGTCCTATTGCAACTCGATGCATTTTCTGCTCATTGCTGAATTTAAAACTGCTGTAAAAAAACCAATCTATTGTTTTAATAGCATCTAATGAATTTGGGATCTACCCTTCTGCTGGCCCCACTGTTGGACAAAACCCCTTCTATTATCCTGTTTTCTTCCGTCTGTCTACAGAACCCTTTTGTGTGTGTGTGTTTATCTTTTACAGATCCGTTTTGAATACTTCTCACTCCTCACTCCGCTTGATCTCCCTCTCCTTCTCCCTCTCCCCCACCCCTTCCCCCTTCCTCCTCCCCCTCTCCCGACACACACATCATCCCTCATCCACTATTTCACCCTTTATTTCTCCCCAAACTCTCCCTTACCAGCTCAATTTCCCGGATTCTTTTTTTTCCCCTCTCCATCCCCCAATCTCGATATTCATGGGGATGGAATAAAAATGCCCCTGCCAGGAAAGGCACACTTGCCAGTGGGGCAACAAAAATATAAACATGCCCTGCCAGTTACAGCCAGTGGGATGGGTCTTGGGATGCAAGGACAGAGGGTGTCACATGACAAGGGCTAGCCATCGCCCCCAGCCCGGACCCAGGGGCCTCCCTGAGGTGACTGCGAAGAGGAGGCCTGGGAAGGGGCAGCGCCCCGCCCCCAGGAGGACGAAGATGGGGTGGTCAGGAGAGGAGGGGGATCGGAGGATCCCAGCGCCAAGGGAGGCGCCCGGGGCTGCTCCCAGGGGCGAGGCTGAGCGCGCAGTTCGGTGCCACCTCCTGAGTGGGTGCTTGACATGGTGCACAGTGAGGGGAGACGACGAAGGGCTCAAGCAGGAAAACAGGTGGGAGGCTGTGTCCACGTGGCCCGAAGGCAGAAAGCCCATCGCCGGATGGCGTCGGAGCCATTTGACTCAGAAACGGACGTCGACGTGGGGCCCGGTAGCCGAGCGACTCCGGGCTTTCCTTCAGGCTTTCGTCGGGCGGGCTGAGCGGGGACCCCCGGCGTGCGGGGTGGAAATGAGGGGACCGGGAAGCGCATGTTTGCACTAGAAAGGACACCCTTTCCCACGAGTGACCGGTTCTTCCCTCAACTGCCTCGGAGTGGGCAGGAAACCAGAGGCGGCGGCGGAGCCTCGGGCGGCCCCGGTGTGGGCGGGGCCTCAGCGCCAGCCCTGCGGGGCCGTTTCTGGGGCTGCCCCTCCTCTCTCCGCACGGGACTGTCTCGGTCCCAGCCCCAGGGTGGCTTGGTTCCCAAGTGGCAGGGCTGCCTGCAACCTACTCAGGTGAAGCGTTTCAGAAGTATTAAGGTAAAAGCCTGTAATTGTTGTTAGGTCTCTGAATGTTAGAGACCTTGACTTAATGTTAGGTCTCTGAATGTTAGGTCTCAGAGACCTTTACTTATAGACAGGGCCATGTCTGCAAGAAAACAAAATGTCTGTTGGCCTGTACCTGCAGACAGAGCCAACCTTACGATGACAGAAAACGCTACAAACAGCTACTGGCTTACAGGCAGTCAGCATTTTCTGTTCAAACAATGCTACCCTGTCAGCACAGCCCCTATGAAACCCTCTTCACCTCCTCCCTGGGGCCGCAAGTCTCCTTTAGACATGCAGCCAGGGCTAAAGCCGTCTTTGCTCAGTCTGACAGACTTTCTCTTAATAAAATAGACTCTCTTAAACTTTCCTAACTTGCCTGACCATGCGCCTTCCTTTACTGGCTGATCTATCAGTTGTGATGTCTGCTTACCTGGGTTGCTCAGATGTTTTCTTAGCAAGTTGAAACATGTTAAGTCAAAAGTCCGGGTGCGTGTCCGGGAGGGCCTCCCGTGACTCTGCCGCCGCGGCCCCTCCTGGGTGGGTGGTGGTGGGGTCCCATCGTGTTTGGCTTAGTGATTACAATGGGTTATCTGCCTAAGCAAGGACGAAGTTGTCTGTGCTGGCGATGGAAAATATTATGAAAATGGCCCAAAACTGCGTTCTGTGCCATTTCCCACTGACTCCCGCCTGTCAGACCCTAATTTCCATTTCTATTCCCCTTTCACCAGAGAGGTAGAGACAGAGCCTGGGGTTGAGTCAGGGTCTTCCTGGGGTCAGGATCTTCCTGGGGTCAGGATCTGGGCATGATAGTGCAGGCCTGAGGCGTTGCTTAAATAGGAAAGTTTTATTCCTTTCTCTTTTTTTCTACGTTTAATTTGTATTATTTTACACTTCTTGAGATAATTTATAAGTTTAAATACCTTTGACAAAAACATGGATAGGACTCCATGTCATTCACTTCTAAGTATACTGTAATTTCACGTCTGTTTGTTTTCTATTTCTTAATATATTGTCAAGTGTGGCTAAGGTTTGTAAAATGTGGGAAATATGTAGATTCTGCTTTTAATTAATAAAAAATTAATTTTTCAATGTTTCCAGGGACATTTGATAGGGATGTCTATTACATATAAATGTTTAAAAATAGTAAAACTGGATTCTCAAATTTCTAATTTATACCCCTTACATTGTAATGCGAAATCTGTGAGTTAATAGTACCTTTCCTGCAGAAATACTGAAGTTCCTTGCTGGCTGGACTTGGGCAAGACCAGATCCCAACTGTGCATGCTGCACACATTGCTTCAAGAATATTTCCAAAGGCATTCTTTGGATTTTCCTAGAACTAATATCAGTTGCTCCAACTTTTAAAAGTTTTTGATATTAAGTATTTGGGCTCAAATGAATTTAGATTTGGAAGATAAATTTTTCTTGGGCAGGAGATCAGAATAAGCCTAGTATTTACATAAAGGAGAGATGGGGAGGACAATCCTGCCCACGTCTCTCCCAGGTCTCCAGGGATGAGTTCATGTCTCCTGAGCTCAACTCATTCCACTCATACCTGCTGGGAAGTGGACATAGCTGAAGGAGCCAGGACTGTACACCATTTGAGGGTCAAAGGTGCTGAAATCTGAATTCCCCATTTAGTTTTTCTTAGCCCCTTCTCTCATTACATAGGAGGATAGTGATACATTTCTGCCTATGTAAGTATACAACTTACAAAATCACTTCTCCCTCAAATCTCCTGCATTCCACTTTATCCACAGTACTTGTGGAGTTTCCAAATACATGAAAGTGGCTCCTCTAGGGCCCACTTGGGATACAGAATGATTTAATGGAGGCTCGCAAGCTCCCAGGGGGTGGGGGAACTGATCCGTAAGCTAGATGTCTGAATAATTAAGGTCTTAATGTCTTTTCACTGCCTGTCTGTTTTTTCTTTTTTCTTTTGAATTAGATCTGATGAGAGGTGAGGAGGTGAGGAGTGAAAAGAAGGGACAAAAAAGGAATTGAAATGTTATAGAATGTCTTTGGCCAATAGCAAACGCAATTGTCATTTATTGCTGTTAAACAATTGAACTGTCAAATGTGCTCAAGATGTGACAATCTGTAGATAGTTCTGACAACCACGGAAGAAAAGAGAGGACAGGGGAGGGGAGAAGTGCCCCAAGACAGCAGTCCATACTCTGAAGTTTCACCATGGTGGAGGCAGAGGGCCACCAGCCTCTCCTCTTGTCTCACAGGCAGCTCCCGTCACCCTTTAAACTTAAGCTCAGCAGTTATAATGGACCCAGTGCTTTTAGGTGTCATGGAGATGCCCAATACTCGTAACTTGAGCCCTGTTGAGTAAATGCTGGGGCGGTCTGCACCCTCTACCCCTCCCCTGCACGCAGTCCTCTCAGCTGGGCATCTATGCACACACAGTAACGTTTGTCTTGGCTGCCCGCCATGGGATATTTGATCAGCTCCACTCTGTTTTGAGCTTCATGCTGGATCTTTCAGATCAACTTGAAACACAAGTGTCTATGACGTTGAAGAACCTCCCAGTGGCACCCTGCGAGTGCTGGCTGTGCCAGACCCATATGGAAGGAGTTTCCTTTGGAGGATACACCTCTCCTCCAAACCCCTACCTCACCCTCCTCCCCCGGCTGGTGTTTCCATGTGGGGCTCCATCATTGTTGCTGGTGTGTGGGTGGAGGGGCTCCAGGGCCACTCTGGGGGTTGAGATGGCTGGATGGTCTTCATCTCCAGGCTGGCTAAAGAATTGGCAGACACTTTTTGGTTGTGTTGCTGGCCTTCCACCCTGACTGCAGATTTTCTTTGGTAGAGTAGAAATTAAAGGTGAGAATGGTGGGCTTACTGAAACTCTGCTGCTTTGGGTTGGCAGAGATCCCAGACTGTAGCTTGCAGGATGGGGAAGAACTGCAGCTGTTTGTGGGATCAGCTGAAGGCAGAAGCCTCACAGTGATGGTCCAGCCCTCCAGCTCCAGTCTTTCGCAGCCCAGGAGCAGATAAGTGGCTATTACTTCATTAAACTTCAGGCCCATCAATGAGTCCTGGAACTTGTCCCATTTATACAAGAGTTTATGTTTATCTAGCTAGAAGTTAGGCTGTACTTATTATTTGCTGTAGCTGTAAGGTCGGAAGCTAAAATTTCCTTTGATATTCTTAGTTGGTTTTTTCCCCCTTATTTGTCATCTTAGGGTTTTCCTAGAGACAGTTAAAGTAATGTCTGAAGCTTACAGCTCTTTCCATGATAATCTCCTGTTATTGTACAGAAGCTATTATTATACATAATGATGTGGTGATTAGGTGTGGAGGGAGGGGAAGCATTTGATTGTCCTATGATTAGTGAGCCAGTGCTGCTGGGCTGTGACCTTCAGAAGTGTTTCTCAGCTACCACCATCTCTTGCACAGGTAAGACAGGAAGACTAGAGGAGGCTAGAGTGGGTATATCCCATCTTCCATGTTTCTGATGCTGTGGTAAAACGCAAGGTGGTTAGGCTCTAGTGAAATAGTTTCCCTTTGAGTGCAGGTTTTTGTTAAAGAAAACAGAATGGGTATATTTCACAATGATTACTTTTCCAATTTTGAGTTCATTTTTAATTGGATTTTATTTATTTTCACACTGGTCCCTTTTCTCTGTTTTTGATTTTTATTAATATAATTATGATGTTTCACTGGTGATAATAGCAGGAGTGCTATCAGAAAGCAGAAACAGTATTTTATATAATCTTTTAAATGTTAAACATATCCTGCAAGAAAAAAAACCTTTTAGTTAAAGTTTAATAACTGGTAATTACAACAGATTTATTAGTAAAGCCTGCCAATCAAGATTGGTGGGACAATCTGGTTTTTTTTTTTTTTTTTTTTTTTTTTAAATAGGAATCTCCAAATCCTAGGAAGGACAGATAGAGCTCTTGGTTATTTCTGCAGAAACAAACTATAGCAGGGTTTGTGGGGAGCCATGATTTCTTGTTTATTCTGTAACCTTGCAGACTGGCTCAGTTTTAGCTCTTAAGGCGTTGTCTCTGCTTACACCTGGAGGGTGCTTGCAAGCTGCTAAGGAATGAGGTGGGAACGGCCAGTTCCCGACACAGATCACTGATGATTATCAGGGTAATTGGTGGGCTTTGTCCTTGAGATAATGACTTTGGGAGAGTTTCAGTGAGTCTGTAGTTCATATGTAAAAGTTGCAAATTTTACTTTCAATGAGGAAATGCTCACTCGTGATTGTTAAGCTGCACGTACACAGGTGGTATATATTGGTCAAGGAAAGTAAACTCCGCGCTTCAGGATCACTGAAGACCGGCCGCATCATCAATTGTGTGAGTGTCTCTTTTTCATTCCCACTCCCCTTGTCAGGAACTCGTAACGGCTGGACCGCTACAAGGGTTCTCACAACTCCCAGGGGTATAGATGTATTCCGGATGAGTCTAGATTTCTCAAACACATTTTAAAATATTTTATTTTAATGACAAACCGTAAACTCCACAATTGGTAGATCATAATTGGGTGCGGTCTCCATGAATTAGTGTAAACTTAGAGCCAATATCTAGTATCCTTAACAGGTCTTTGTATTGGATTGAATAGTGTCCCCCTCTAAATTCATATCCTTCCCAGAACCTCAGAACGTGACTTTGTTTGGAAATACGGTCTTTGCAGATGTAAAAAGATAAGGTCATGCTGGATTAAGGTGGGTCCTAAATCCAATGACTACAGTCACTTATAAGAAGAAGAAAGGATACACAGAGATACACACACAGACACAGGGAAGAAGGCCATGTGAAGAGGGAGCCAGGGACTGGAATTTCGCTGCCACAAGCCAAGGAACACCAGTAGCATCAGAAGCTGAAAAAGGCAAGAAAGGAGTCTCCTCTAGAGACTTTGGAAGGATCATGGCCCTGCCAACACCTCACTTTCAGATTTCTGATCTTTAGACATGTGAAAGAATACATTTCTCTTGTTTTAAGCACTTAGTTTGCAATAATCTGTTACAGCAGCCTGGAGAAGTTAATACGTCTGAATATTTTTCTTCCACAGCGCACAGCAAGTAAACATCATTCTCTTTCAGAAAGGGTTGGAATACATTTTAAAGTTTACCTGTGGAATACCTTAGGGTTCTTCCTCAAGGTTACTTGGTCTCCTCTTCAATGATGGAGCTCTGGTTCTGTGAACTGACTTAGGTCTGGAAACTGGGTAAAAGTTCATTGATGTGTCTTGAGTCAGGTTTCTGGCCATCAGACCTGGAGTTTTTCCTGTTAAGTAAATCAAGTAACATTTTAATAGGTTGCTCATCTATTTCATTTCTAGGGACACTGTAATTAATCAACAACTGCCAAAAATTCCTGCAGGTCAACACATTTTGATTAGCATTTTGTCTTTGAAGCACATTACTATAAATGTGCCCACTTTGTCTTTGGTTAATGGTTGTCATTAACCAGACTGGGTTAAGGACTCATCTCTGCTACCTTTGGATCCTAACATCCTGTTGAAATAAAAAAAACCCAACATAATGGTGGTATCTTGCACCATAATACCTAGCCAACAGTGGACATCAGCATAGAATTTTTCAAAATTGCTAATGCTCTACTCACTGATGTATATCTGAATGCTTGAGTGACTAGAATGTCCTTCTCATGGGATACAGAGCAGATGGAAGCATATATGTCACACACACTATAGCTACTGTAACAATCCTACCCTCCAAAGCCATTGCATTTTTTTCTTCTATAATATGTTATGCCAAAGAAGTTCTAGCCTCTCAACCTCATTAAACATAGATCAATATTGAGTTCAAATCCCAGTCAGTTAACAAAATAAATAGTTAAAGCCACTTCCGGTTTCTCAAGTTAACATACTAAACTGGAATTAATCAATTAATATTGTAAATAATAATTAATGGAATCCATATTAATATTTTTAGTCTCATTCCATGTTACAGGCTGTCCCATTCAGTCTAACACCTTTAGAATCTATTTCCACACACATTCCCTGAGTTTATGCCAACATAAATGAATAAAAATTTTCATTGCTATTGATGTATAAGCTTTTGCCTCCTTTATCAGACTTTGATCTTATACCCTGCAGCACACTGAAATCTGTTCCTTATTACGGGACTACAGGAAGGAAGGCAGGGTATGGCTGAGGTGGATGTTGAATAGAATAGACATCCTCTTACAATGCAGCTGGTTCAGATCTGGTTATTTCAGGGTCTACAAGCAAATCTCAGATATCAAAATAGGCTGCTTCCACTGGCATGGGAATGACTCAGAGGTTCAAGGTACTTGGCTTCATCTAAGCCCAACAAGAAGTCTTCATTCAGTTTTTTAGAATCTTAGTCTTTCACAATCAACACCTTAATTTTCATATGAGAGACATGGTGAGGCTGTGAATTTCATTTATTCATTTGAGTTTCTCTTTAAAAAACTTTATTGAGATATAATCCACATAGCATACAATACATCCATTTAAAGTATACAATTGAATGGCTTTTAATATATTTACTATATGTTCAACCACCACCACAATCAATTTTATATTTTCACTATCCCAAAAAGAAATTCTGCACTCCTTAGGTGTCACCCCTCAATCCCTCCATCCACCTCCCAGACATAGGCAACCAATAACCTATTTTCTGTCTCTATAATTGCCTGTTTTGGACATTTTATATCATATACTATATGATCCTTTGTGACTGGCTTTTCACTTAACATAAGAATTTAAAGCTTAACCCATGTTGTAGCATGTAGCATTGGTACCTCATTCCATGTTATGGCTGAATAATATTGCATAGCTATACCATGTTTTATTTATCCATTCATCAAATGGTGAACATTTGATAGCTAGTGATGTTGAGTATCATCTTGTGTGCCTGTTGGCTATTTGTATATCTTCTTTGGAGAACTGTGTATTCAGATCCTTTGCTAATTTTTAACTGGGTTATTTGTATTTTTATTAAGTTATAGCAATTCTTTATGTATTCTAGAAACAGGTCCCTAATCAGATATAAAATTTGAAAAAAGTTTTCTCCCATTCTGTTCGTTGTCATTTTACTTTTTTAAAAAAAATTTATTTCCTTTATATTAGTTTCAGGTATACAAAACAACAAAATGATTAGACATTTACACCCCTCACAAAGTAATAACCCCCCCAAGTGTACTACCCCTCTGACATTGTAATAGTTATTACAATACCATTGACTATATTCCCTATGCTGTACTTTACATCCCATGACTATATATATATATATATATATATATATATATATATATATATACACACACTCTCATTTTACTTTCTTAATAGTTTCCTTTGAAACATAAAAGTTTTTAATTTTGATGATGGTCCACTTTACCTATTTGTTCTTTTGGAGTCTTATCGTTACTGTGCAAAAGGTCCAGCTGTTCGATTCATGAAAGCCAAAACTCAAGAGGTGAAGTTGGTGGAAAGAAAAGCAGTTTTATTCCAAAATGCCAGCATTAAGGGAAGTCAGGAGACTCCCTGTCACAAAGACTGCCTTCCTTCTCTTAATACTGCCAAAAGGTTTTATAGGCACATCAGGAGAGGCAGAACAAAGGAAGAAGCTGGCCAGGCAACTCCAGAAAAAAGCACTTCCTAGAAGCTGGTCTGCCCCTGGGTCAGGAGTGAATCCCATACAGAGGCAAAAAAAACCCTCCCAGGTTACTGGGCCAGGCATGCACACTGGCCCAAAGTAAACAGAACTATTGACATTGGTGTGCATAGTTAATGTGTAGCAAACAGAGTTATTAAGGTTTGGCAGGAGAGAAAGAAGCAAATAAAAAAATTTTTCAAAAAGTCCCAAGCCAAACCTCAGACAAATCGAATTACATCAGAGATTTAAATTTCAAAAATAGAAGATATAGGGTCACTGTTGCATTATCTAAGAAGCCATTGTCTAAGGTAAGGTCATGAAGATTTTCCCCTAAGTTTCCTTTTAGCACTTTTAATAATTTTAAATCTTACATTACATATTTGATCCACTTTAATTTTTTTTTCAATGTTGCCAACTTTATTTTGTGCATTTGTGTCAGAATGTTTAGTTTACAAGTGTGAAGGCTCTAATTGTACAATTTGCTTTTAGAAGTACATTAAAAATGATTTTGTGTAAAGCTTCATTCAACATCAAAATTACCTTGGGTAACTTTTGATAACTTCCATCTGTGGACTGTGCTAATAGTGGTTTTAGAACCTTGCCTGAACATGAACTTTAAAGAAATTAATATATTGAAAAAAATATTTGAAACCTTATTTGATTACTTTAATGACACCATTAAACCATTTGACTTAAATTATTTGACCATTCCAGTTGGTGTACTAATTTCTCATTGTGTAGGCCAATTTCCCTGTCAGTCCGCATGTCTTGTTCACTGGTCTTTATAATTTCTGTGCAATAACTAAAGGCAAAGGCACTGCTGTGTGAAGAGATTACACATGACTGTACCTTATTGCACTTAAATAGTATGTGGGGATTTACAATCGCTTGCATTGTTTCACAAAATAAATATCTCATGTCAAATACTAGATACGCATCTAAGTTATTTCTAAATACTGTTTATAGGGACAGAATAGTGGGTACAGGGCACTTACGTGGCCCTAGGTCGCCAATAGCTTGCATTTCCTCGGTGATCACGGGACCAGCCCTTTTAAGGTAGTCACACCAGACCAGAGGCAGGTGCTATTATCCCCAATCCACAAGTAAAACCCTGAAGGGGCAATCTTCCTGAACAGGAGCTCACACCCATAATTGCCTTGTAGTCCTGTTAACTTGGTGCCCCCTCCAGTTACTAAGTACCACAGCAGTTCACACTGCGCCTGTGCATCCTTGCCCTTCTCCACCTGCTGCCTTGTACTCAGAATGGGTGTACATTTCACCTAATCCCAGTGAGGCATCGTTCATCACCTAGAGTCTGGATTACTAAGGACTGTGTACTTTAGGTGCCTATGTTGTGCCCAGTAACGCATAAAATTTAACTCACCTCCACAACTACCATGTTGTAAGCTGTTTAGGCTAACTGGGACAAATTCATTTGAACAATGCTTTTAGCCCCACACTTGGAACGGTATCCAAAGCAGTTCGCCTTAAATGGTACTTTTTGTAAAAAGGTCGTTGCTACATCTTAGTCAGGTAAATTCATGCACCTCAAGACCGAAGCCAGTTCCTGTCAAGTACACTACGACCTGAAACTTACTCCAGACCGTGTCCGTTTCTCATCTACCTCTAGAGGCCATCCAGTTAACTGCGTGTCTCACTGATCAGCACAAAGAGGGCAGTCGGGGCTTACAGGGCAGGCACAGGAATATGCGGGGCATTAAGTAGCAGAGCCTACAGGACACTGACATCTCCCCAGGGCACGTCAACCGTGGCTCTAGGGACTGAGTCGACACAACCCCCTAGGAAACCCGCCACCAGCAGCGCGGTGCTGCCCTGATGCTTGCGGTTAAAAGGGCCGCTGGCGGAGAGCAGACATCCCCAGTTATGCGCAAGCGTGTGCTCTGGCGCTGTAGCCTGACCCCGGCGCCACGCACAGGCGCAGCGGGGGCTCAAAGGCAGCGAGTGAGTTAATTTTTGTATGTGGTATTAGGTAATGGTCTAACTTAATTTTTTTTTTTTTTTTTTTTTTTTTTTAACATGTGGATATCCAGTTGTTCTGGCACCATTTGTTGAAAAGACTGTCTTTTCCCCCGCTGAATTGTCTTGGTACCCTTGTTTTGACATCAACTGAACATAGTATGAGGTTTCATTTTGGGACTTTCAAGAAATTACATCTACAAAACCCTGAATTCAAAATAAGGTCATAATTCACAGGTTCCAAGAGGATAAGAGTTTTGCGTGACATTATTCAACCCAGTAAAGCTATCTTAACAATACTAAGTCTTCTGACCAGGGATCATGAGATGTTTTTCTATGTATTTAGGCATTTTTTAATTTCTTTCAACAATGTTTTAGCTTGGGGGATATAAATTTTGCATTTATCTTATTAAATTTATTTCTAAGTATTTATTCTTTTTGATGCTGTGGTAAATGGAATTATTTTCTTAATTTCGTATTTGGTTTGTTCATTGTTCCCATACACAATTGATTTTTGTATATTGATGTATCCTAGAACATTGCTGAACTTGTTTATTAGTTGTAATAAACATTTTAATGGATTTCTTAGGGTTTTATGCTGTGATTCTATAACGAAATACATTTTAATATTGATTTCCACCAATATCTGCACTGTGGTTATAAGAAGTAAGATAATTTTTATGCTTTTTTTATAACTTCTATAGACGCTGTCTAGTTCTCTGATGGTGACTGTGACATGAACTAAGAATTTAAAGACCCAAACTTGTCATTTTCCTCTTGGTATCAATTTATCAATTAAGGACAGTTAGAGGAAGGAAATTAAGCCAGTTATTTTTACAGAAAGAACCAAAGTAGAAAGAATTATTAGCTAGGTATAAAGTTATTAACTAGACAAAAAGTTGTTAAAAATAGAATAGTAATGCATAATGGTACCAAAGAAAGCAGTGAGGACTGGTAGAACTGTTACAAATTAGGAGACTGGGGAAGGGCTTCAATGTAGCTAAAACTCAGACGTCTGAGGAGGGAGAAGTGTTCAGTTTGTGCTGGTGTCTCTGTGGAGGCTTGTTCTCTAAATGTTGGAAAACTAAGGAAGCATACAAGGAGCCAACAGGAAACAGGCAGGAAAGAACAAGTCCCTATTCCTCCTCCCATCTTCATGATCTTCCTCTAATATCCCCTATTGGTAATAAAGCAAAATAGAGGGCTAGCCAGTGAAGCAAAAATGTGATTTGAAGAATTCCAGGCCAGTATCACAAAGCACAGTATAGAAGAGTGGGTTTGTAAGTGGAGATATATAGCTTAATACGTGTCACACAGTGCCAGCTCTATCGTGTGCCATATGGGTATTTCTTTACGTGGTATGGACATCATAGTTCATATGTCCAACCTCCACCCACTGCCCCACAAATGCTTTAAGCATGAGTTCAAGTCCCAACAATGTAGTCTGGCTTTGGGAGGATGGACCTAGGGAACAGGCCTGAGCAAACCATAGGAGCTAGCTGGATTATTTGGGTGGAAATTTCCAAGGTCTTGGGTAAAGAGTGTGGTCTAGGTGGAAGCACAGACTCTGAAGGCACATCCCCTTGATCCCACAGATGCCTGACCTGTAGATAAAGGCACAGCTGGGGGAGAACCCTGTAACCTGGGACTATGGATGATCCTAGCAAGAAGCCAGAGAAGCTTACAAGGTAGATAATAATGTCACCAATTTAAATTGTGAATAGAGGAGAGGATCACAATTGGGGAAAGTTGATGAGTTCATTTTGGGCATTTTGAAAGGCAGCATAGTGAACTATGTAACAGCACAGACTCTAGAGAGCCTGGATTCATAGCCTCACTCCTCTATTTATTAGCCATGCATTTTAAGGAAAATTACTTAACTTCTTTATGCCTCAATTTCCTCATTTGTAAAATAAAGATAATAGTCGCATAGGGTCATTGTGAAGATTAAATAAGTTATAATGTGCAAAGTTCTAGGACAAAGTGATTATTTGTAATCTTTGAGGTATCTGTAAGGTGTCTAGTAGGCAGCTGGATATGTGAGTCTAAATTCAAGTGGGAGGCCTGAGCTGGAGATACAGATTTGAGAGATACATAGTTGTCACTTGAAGAGAGGAAAAAAGTGCTCCAGAGAAGTCTTGGGTAAGAATACAAGTGTAGTTATGGACCTCTAAAAGGCCAAGATATTTGGGGCATCAGAGGGAGAGAAGCACATGAAGGAGGCAGCAAAATATCCCTACCTATGCACACAAACACACGTATCACACTACAGTGACATAGATGGTTGCACGACCTCATCCTCCTGCTCAGAGCCACAATAAACCATCAGAGAAAGACTTCCCTAGTTTCACACTTTCAAAATTGAATGAAAACAAAGGTGCAAACTTTAGGCTGTACATCTGTAACATGTTAAGTACGAACTCCCGCAAAATTGAAGTGCCAGAGCAAACTCAGCTGATTTGCCTACACTTGCCCTCTTTACTTCTTGACTTCCACTTACTCTGCAGTCTGGCTTATCACGGTCTGGCTTCCACTCTCAGCACTCTGTTTCAGCCTTGTTTGGCAAGTGACCAAGATCTTACTGACAAATAAAATGGACATCTTGCCAACACTTGATGCTGTTGATGTCTCTTTTTCTTGGAACAATAATTTCTTTATCTCTTGAATTTTGAGACACTGTTGTCTCCCAGTTTTCCCCCTAAACCCATCCCCATAATTGCACAGGCTCTTCTTCCTTGGCATTCCAGAATTCTTTTTCTTCCCTCAAAATGGGTGATGTTATTAATAAGCATAATAGATATGGGAAATTATTTTTGTTGTTGAAATCAGTGGTATCCGTGGTATATGGATTGTTTAGAAATATGGTGTAAGCATTCTCCCCTCCCCCTTATATAAAAAGAGTATGCTTTTCCATAATATGAAGAGTCTAGCAATCAGTGATCCTTATAGCCTGTATACTTCAGAATCAAGCTTATATACCATAGATTCTGTGTCCCAGCCACTGACTTAAGATGTTAGAGTGACGTCATCAAAATGGAGGCGTGAGGTGAGCCTCTTGAAATCTCCCCTGGAATTTACAACAAACTAAACAACTATAACTCCACAAAGGACTCCCTGCACAACAGCCGGCCAGGCAAGATAAAGAGGCTCACTACTGAATTCACCTAAAGGTGGGCAAATTATGCTTCCAGGGGAGGAGGGAAGGGAGAAGTATGGAGACAGGGTCAGGCAGGCCCAGGACGCAGACCTAGTTCAGTGCGCCCAGCTCGCTGCATCCCAGAAATACAGCAGCTGTGGGAGAGGGAAGAACTCGGAATACTAGGGCTCCATTTATGGCCCACAGGGCTGAGGGGACAGCATATACTCGGCTGAACCCAATGCTCATGGCAGAGAACTTGGAGCAAAGACTGAGAGAAGAAGGCTGAAAACGGTGGTTTAAACCCTCACTGCCACAGAGAATAGAAGCCTTAGGCACTGAAACTAGCCGCCGCCTCCCTACCCTCCCAGAGCTCGTGCTGCCCTCACCTGCGCAGTGCTAGAAGCGGAACACTACCAGTGTGTCAGATCAAAAGAACAGAATATTTGCAGTTCTGAGAACTGTGGTCTGCAAACACAGATTCCCAGCCAACTAGTTCCAGCAAAGGGGAGGGAGCTGTGGAAGCAAGATTGGCTGTGGTGGTGGTCGCTGCCATTGCTCTGGCCCATCTCTCACAACCCACCCTGCCCCTGTCCCCACCTATCTGAGTGGATCCTTGTAGGAGTAAACAGAACTGCTAAACACAAGGGCTCTAAATCTAGTGGACAAAGAGTTTTGGAACTTTAAAAGCTGTCCGAATCCCCTCATGGACATGGAGCCCTATGACCAAAGTAAACTGTTAACCCACCTTCCATGGAATCCCCCCATTGTGTGATAAGATAGAATAGTGCAGAGAAAACATAACACTACAGTGTGAGAGGGGGAAAAAGGCTGCAGTCGGAGGGAAAATAAAACATTCTACAAACACGTACTGGAAAACAAAAGAAAGACCTCTTCTTATCAAACTGTTGCAGAATCCACCCCTCTAGATGTCTAGGAAGAGAAACAATAAATCATCAATTGCCATGAATAACCAAGGCAACAAGAGAGCTCAGAAAAAGTGAAAGGTCTCCAGAAAAGGAACTTAAAGATATGGAAATATGTGACTTAAATGACAGAGAATTCAAGATTGCAGTTCTGAAAAAACTCAACGAGTTGGAAGAAAACACAGAAAGACAGTTTAATGAACTCAGGAACACCATCAAAGAACAACATCAACATTTACCAAAGAGATTGAAATTTTAAAAAAGAACCAAATAGAATTTCTGCAGATTAAGAACTCAGTAGAAGAAATGAAGAATGAAATAGCCAGCTTACGTAGTAGAGTTCACCAGATGGAGGAAAGAATCAGCGACATCGAAGATAGAAACCTGGAAATGACACGGATGGAAGAAGAAAGAGACTTGAGACTTAAAAGAAATGAAAGAACTCTACAAGAACTGTATGACTCCATCAGAAAGAGTAATGTAAGAATAATGGGCATACCAGAAGGAGAAGAAAGAGAGAAGAGAACAGAGAGTATATTTAAACAAATAGTCAATGAGAACTTCCCATACTTGTGGAAAGAACTGGATCCTCAAATCCAAGAGGCAAATAGAACACCTAATTACCTCAACCGCAACAGGCCTTCTCCATGGCACATTGTATTGACGCTGTCAAAAATCAATGACAAAGAAAGAATCCTCAAGGCAGCCAGGGAAAAGAAGATGGTAACCTACAAAGGAAAGCCCATTAGATTATCATCAGATATTTCAGCAGAAACTCTAAAAGTCAGGAGGGAGTGGAACCAAATAGTCAAACTACTGAAAGAGAGAAATTATAAGCCAAGAGTAATATACCCAGCAACTATATCCTTTAGATATGAAGGAGGAATAAAGACCTTTCCAGACATACAGATGCGGAGGGAATATTCTAATACATGACCTGCACTAAAAGAAATACTAAAGGAGGCTATCTGACCACCATCAACAGGGACAATTTGTGGCAACCAAAACATAAAAAGGGGGAGAGTAAAGGCCTGAACTGGAACATAGGAATGGAGAAAGTAAGCATGCTGAAGAAAATGGAATACTCTAAATATCAAACTTTCTTTTACATAAACTTAAGGGTAACCACTCAAAAAACAAATCCAGAACTGAAATATATACTGTAATAAAAGAAGAAACAGAGGGAAACATCAAAGAATAATACCACCACACAGAAATAATAGACAACCACAAAAAGGCAAAGAAACAATGAAGACACAATCTTACCAGAAAACTAAAGACAGAATGATAAGAAATCTTCACATATCAATTATCACCCTAAATGTAAATGGACCGAATTCACCAATAAAAAGCAGATTGGATCAAAAAACTAAATCCAACCATATGCTATCTCCAAGAGACACATCTCAGCTACAAGGACAAGCATGGACTCAAAATGAAAGGGTGGATATTGACATTCCAAGCAAATGGCATCCAGAGAAAATCAGGTGTAGCTATACTGATATCAGATGAAATAGACTTCAGGGTGAAAAAGGTAACAAGAGACAAAGATGGATAATTCATAATGGTAAAGGGGACTATGCAACAAGAAGACATAACAGTCATCAATATTTATTCCCCCAATCAGGGAGCACAGAAATACACCAAGGAACTACTAACGGAACTAAAGGGATAAATTGACCAAAACACATTTATACTAGGGGACCTAAATACATCATTGACATCTATGGATAGATCACCCAAACAGAAAATAAATAACGAAATAGCAGCCCTAAATGACACAGTAGATGAAATTGATATAATTGACATTTATAGAGCACTTCATCCTAAAACATCAGACTATACATTTTTTTCTAGTGTACATGGAACATTCTCAAGGATAGACCATATATTGGGACATAAAACTAACCTCAGCAAATTTAAGAAGATTGACATCACACCCAACATATTCTCTGATTACAAGGCTTTGAAATTGGATATCAACTGCAAAAAGAAACCAGGAAAAAAAAAAAAAACGTGGAGATTAAACAACATACAGTTAAAGAACGACCAGGTCAAAGAAGAAGTTAGAGGTGAGATCAAGAGATACACAGAAACAAATGAGAATGAAAATACATCCTACCAAAATTTTTGGGATGAGCAAAAGCAGTTTTAAGAGGGAAATTTATATCATTACAGGCCTATCTCAACAAACAAGAAAAATCCCAAATAAATAAACCTCACGTTACATCATAAGAACTAGAAATAGAAGAACAAATGAAAACCAAGGTCAGCAGAAGAAAGGAAATAATAAAAATCAGAGCAGAACTAAGTGAAATAGAGAACAAAAAGACAATAGAAAAAAATTAATGTTTCAAAGAGCTGATTCTTTGAAAAGATTAACAAAATTGGCGAACCCTTGGCTAGACTCACTAAGATAAAAAGAGAGAAGACACTAATAAAAAGAATCAGAAGTGAAAAAGGGGAACTTATCACGGATGCCAGAGAAATACAAAGGATCATCCAAAATACCATGAAGGACTATATGCCACCAAATTCAATGACCAAGAAGAAATGGTCCAGTTCTTAGAAATATATAGCCTTCCTAGGCTGAACCATGAAGAACTGGAAAATCTAAATAGACCGACCAACAGTAACGAAATTGAATCAGTCATCCAAAACCTTCCCAAAAGCAAAAGTCCGGGACCAGATGGCTTCACTAGTGAATTCTACCAAACCTTCAAAGAGGATATAATACCAATCCTGCTCAAACTCTTCCAAAAAAATGAAGAAGAGACAGTACTTCCTAACTCATTTTATGAGGCCAACATTACCCTGACACCAAAACCTGGTAAGGACAACACAAAAAAAGAAAACTACAGACCAATATCTCTGATGAATACAGATGCAAAAATCCTAAACAAAATTCTAGCATATCGAATACAACAATGCATTAAAAAGATTATTCATCACGACCAAGTGGGGTTCATCCCATGGGCACAAGTATTGCTCAACATATGCAAATCCATCAATGTGATATGTCACATAAACAAAATAAAGGATAAAAATCACAAGATTATATCAATAGATGCAGAAAAAGCATTTGACAAGATACAACATCAATTTATGATTAGAACACTCAATAAAATAGTATAGAAGGAAAATACCTTAACATTATAAAGGCCATATATGAAAAAACCCTCAGCTAATATCATAATTAATGGTGAAAATGTGAAACCCTTTGCTCTGTGACAGGGCTGTCCCCTATCACCTCTGCTTTTCAACATAGCAAGGAAGTCCTCCCAGAGCAATCATAGGAAGTCCTCGCCAGGACAATCAGGCAAGAGAAAGAAATAAAAGGTATCCTAATTGAAAATGAAGAAGTTAAATTGTCACTCTTTGCAGATGACATGATGTCATCTATAGGAAACCCTAAAGACCACCAAAAAGCTATTAGAAACAACCAACGAATACAGTAAAGTTGCTGGCTACAAAATCAACGTACAAAAGTCCATTGCATTTCTACATACTACCAATGAAATCTCAGAAAAAGAAATATTAACTTCTTTATTTGGATGAATTGTATTTCGTTCTTTTGCCTGATTGCTCTGGCTAGGACTTCCAATACTATGTTGAAAAGCAGAGGTGATAGGGGACAGCCCTGTTGTGTTCCTGTATGTAGAGCAAAGGGCTTCAGTTTTTCACCATTAATTATGATATTAGCTGAGGGTTTTTCATATATGGTCTTTATTACACTACAGTATTTTCCTTCTGTACCTATTTTACTAAGTGTTTTAATCATAAATGGATGTTGTATCTTGTCATACGCTTTTTCTGCATCTGTTGATATAATCGTATGAGTTTTGTCCTTTATTTTGTTTATGTGGTGTATCACACCAATGGATTTGCATATGTTGAATCACCCTTGTGCCCCTGGGATGAACCCCACTTGGTTGTGATGTATAATCTTTTGAATGCTTTGTTGTATTTGATTTGCTAGAATTTTGTTTAGGATTTTTGCATCTGCATTCATCAGAGATATTGGTTTGTAATTTTCTTTTTTTGTGTTTATATTTGTCCTTATAGCTGAGATGTATCTCTTGGAGGCAGCATATGGTTGGGTTTAGTTTTTTGATCCAATCTGGTACTATGTGCCTTTTTATTGGTGAGTTCAGTCCAATTTACATTTAGGGTGATTGTTGATATGTGAGGATTTCCTATCATTCCATCTTTGGTTTTCTGGTGAGACTGTGTCTCCGTTGTTTCTTTGCCTTTTTGTTGCTGTCTATTATTTCAGTGTGGTGGTATTCTATGATTTTTCCCTCTGTTTCTTCTTTCGTTATGTTATATATTTCAGTTCTCGATGTTTTGGGGGTAGTTACCCTTAAGTTTATGTAAAAGAAAGTTTGATATTTAGAGTATTCCATTTTCTTCAGCATGCTTACTTTCTCCATTCCCGTATTCTGGTTCAGGCCTTTGCTCTCCCCCTTTTATGTTTTTGTTGTCACTAATTATCCCTGTTTATGCTGGTTGAATAGCCTCCTTCAGTATTTCTCGTGGTGCAGGTCGTATGTTAAAAAATTCCCTCAGCTTCTGAATGTCTGAGAAGGTCTTTATTTCTCCTTCATATTGAAAAGATATCCTTGCTGATATCCTTTGCTTATATTCTTGGCTCATAATTTCTCTCTTTCGATAGTTTGAATATTTGATTCTATTCTGTCCTGGCTTGTAGAGTTCCTGCTGAAAATCTGATGAAAACCTTCTCTAATGGGCTCTTCTTTGTAGGTTACTGTCTTCTTTTACCTGGCAGCCTTGAGGATTATTTCTTTGTCATTAATTTTTCACAGCTTTAATACAATGTGCCTTGGAGAAGGCCTTTTGAGATTGAGGTAACTAGGTGTTCTATTTGCTTCTTGCATTCGCGGATCCAGTTCTTTCCACAGGTTTGGGAAGTTCTCACTGACTATATGAATATAGTCTCTGTTCTCTTCTCCCTTTTTTCTCCTTCTCATATCCCCATTATTCTTATATTGCTCTTTCTGATGGAGTTCTTATAGAGTTCTTTCATTTCTTTTATGTCTCAAGTCTCTCTATTCTTCCATCTGTGTCATTTCCAGATTTCTATGTTTGATGTCACTGATTCTGTTCTTTTGATCTGACAATGCTACTGTTCAGCTTTTAGCACTGGGAGGTTGGGGGGACGAGCTCTGGCAGGGTGGGGAGGTGGTGTATGGGCTCAGTGCCTAAGCTTCCTGTTCTCTTCTTGGTAGTGATCACTTGAATTGCGGTTTTCACCCTTCTTCCGTTAGTCTTTGCTCTGAGGTCTCTGCCGTGAGCGTTGGGTTCAGCCATGTTATGTAATCTGATCCCTCAGGTGGGACTGTGTGCCATAAGAGGAGCATTAGCAGTTCGAGTTCTACTCTCTCCCATGGCTGCGGTTGTTCCGGAATGCAGGGAACTCTGAGATCCAGTCTGTGCTCTGCGCCTGCGTGTCCCTCGTCTCCACACTTCCCGCTTCACCCTTCCCCGCTCACCTAATTTGCCCCTTTAGATACTTTCAGTTGCACACCTCTTCGTCTTGCCTGTCTGCTGCACAGGGAGTCCTTTGTGAAATTTTAGTTGTTCAATTTGTTGTAAATTCCAGGGGAGATTTCAAGAGGCTCACCTCGTGTCGCCATTTTTATGATGTAATCTGCAATTGTCACAATTTTAACATATGAATATAGAGGTTATTCAATTCAACCCATAACAGGATTTTTTCACAACATTTTGGATATTATAAGAAACAATGGGAATGGAGGAGGAAAAGAATAGAAGGGGCAACATGCATACCAGATATGGTAGCAAGATTTAAAAAAATAATAACCTGGACAATTTTTTAAATTAGTTTCAGGTGTACAAAAAAACATAATGTTCCTCACAAAGTGATAACTCCTCCAAGACTACTTTTCACCTGATATCATACATAGCTATTACAAAATTATTGACTATATATCTTTATGTTGCACATCCCATGACCACATATATATATATATATATATATATATATATATATATATATATATTTAATTATAGTTCTCATTCAATATTATTTTACATTAGTTTCAGGTGTACAGCTCAGTGGTTAGGAATTTATATAATTTATGAAGTGATCCCCTAATAAGTCCAGTACCCATCTGACATCTTCATAGCCTTTACAAGATTATTGATTATATTCTCCATCTCCATGGCTATTCTGTGACTACCAATTTGTATTTCCTAATTCCTTCACCTTTCTCACCCACCCACCAACACGTCTTCCATCTAGCAACCATTAGTATTTTCTTTGTATCCAAGTCTATTTGTTTTGTTTGTTCATTCAGTCTGTTCTTTAGATTCCACATAAAAATGAGATCATATGGTATATGTCTTTCTCAGTTTGACTTATGTCACTTAGCATAATATCCTCTAGGTCCATCCATGTTGTTGCAAATAGTAAGATTTCATTCTTTTTTATGACAGAGTAATACTCCATTGTATAAGTATACCACAATTTCTTCATCCAATCGTTTATTAATGGACTTTTCAGTTGTGTTCATATCCTGGCTATTGTGAATACCATTGCAGTAAACATAAAAGGATATATCTCTTTTTTTTTTTTTTTTTTTTTTTTTCCAAATTAGTGTCTTGGATTTCATGGATAAATACCCAGGAGTGGAATTGCTGGGTCATAAGGTAGTTCTACTTTTAATTTTTTGAGGTACCTTCATACTGTTTTCCATAGCGGCTACACCAATTTGCAATCCCACCAACAGTTCACTTTTCTTCTCATCCTCACCAGCACTTGTTTATTGATGATAGCCATTCTGACACAGGAGTGAGGTGGTTTCTCATTGTGGTTTTAATTTGCATTTCTTTGATGATTAGTGACACTGAGCATCTTCTCATATGTCTATTAACCGTCTGTATTCCCTCTTTGGAGAAATGTCTATTCAGGTCCTCTGCCCATTTTTTCATTGGATAGTTTGTTTTTTTGGTGTTGAGTTGTATGAGTTTTTTTTTTTTAAATAAATTTTGGATATTAACCCCTTATCAGATTTTGTCATTGGCAAATATCTTCTCCCATTCAATAGGATGTCTTTTTGTTTTGTTGATGGTTTCCTTCGCTGTGCAAAAACTTTTTAGTTTGATGTAGTTCCATTTGTTTATTTTTTCTTTTGTTTCCCTTGCTTGAAGAGATATAGCAGTAAAAATGTTACTAAGGGTAATATCTGAGAGTTTGCTTCCTATATTTTCTTCTAGGAGTTTTGTGGTTTTGGGTCTTACAGTTAAGTCTTTATTATATTTTGAATTTATTCTTGTATATAGTGTAAGACGGTTGTTCAGTTTCATTTTTGTATGCATCCGTCCAGTTTTCCCTGAACATTTATTAAATAGATTAACTTTACCTCAATGTAAATTCTTGCTTCCTTTGTCATAGCTTAAATGACCATATAGGCATGGGCTTATTTCTGGGCTCTCTATACTGTTCTATTGTTTATGCGTCTTTTTGTATGCTAGTACCAATGTTGTTTTGATCACTGTGGCCTTGTAGTATAATTTGATATCAGGTAGCATGATACCTCCAGCTTTGTTTTTCTTTGTCAGGATTGCCATGGTTATTCAGGGTCTTTTATGGTTCCATATAAATTTTAAGATTATTTGTTCTAGTTCTGTGAAAAATGCCATTGGTATTTTGATAGGGATTGCATTGAATCTATAGATTGCTTGGGTAGTATGAACTTTTAAACTATATTAATTCTTTCTATCTATGAGAATAGTATATGTTTCCATTTATTTGTATCTTCATTAATTTTTCTCTCCAATGTCTCATACTTTTCTGAGTACAGGTCTTTTATTTCCTTGGTTAAATTTATTCTAAGGTATTTTTAATATGCAATTGTAAATGGGATTGTTCTTAATTTCTCTTTTTGATGTTTCATTATTGGTGTATAAAAATGCAACCGATTTCTGAATATTAATTTTGTATCCTGCTACTTTACTAAATTCATTCATCAGTTCTAATAGCTTTTTGGTGGAATCTTTGGAGTTCTCTATATACAGAGGGTGTCAAAAAATGTATACACATTTTAAGCAAGGAAAAAACTATTAATTGTAATACTCAATACATACCAATAACAAAAGATAAATACAAGTCACGTTTGACTTTTGCAATAGCAAAAGGTGCTCAAAGTGGTTACCATTAGCGTCCAGACACTTCTGATTATGGCAAATTACTGCTTGAGCATAGATAATATCTCTTAAAATGTGTATACATTTTTTGGGAATACCTGGTATAGTATCATGTCATCTGCAAATTATGACAATTTTATTTCTTCCTTTCCCATTTGGATACCTTTTATTTCTTTTTCTTGTCTGATTGCTGTGGCTAGAACTTCCAGTACTTCGTTGAATAAAAGTGGTGAAAGTGGGCATCCTTACTTTATTCCTGATCTTAAGGGGAATGCTTTTAGTTTTTCTCCATTGAGTGTGATGTTAGTTGTGGGTTTCAGGTCATATATGGCCTTTATTATGTTGAGGTATGTTCCCTCTACTTCCACTTTGCTGAGAGTTTTTCTCTTATGTCAGGCTAGATTTTTTTCTTCATTTATTGATACTACTATATGAGTTTTATTTTTCATTTTGTTTATGTGGTGTGTCACATTAATTGATTTGTGAATATTGAACCAGACTAATCATTGCATACCAGAAATACTTGATTGTCTTTTTAATGTATTGCTGAATTCAGTTTGCTAATATGTTGCTGAGGATTTTTGCATCTATGTTCATTAGAGATATTAGCCTATAGTTTGTTTTCTTTTTTTGTAATGTCTGTTTGATTTTGGAAACAGAATAATGATGGCTTCATAAAATAAGCTTGGGAGCCTTTGCTCCACTTTGATATTTTTGAATAGGTTGGGGAGAATAGGTGTTAATTCTTTTTTGAAAGTTTGGTAAAATTTACTTGTGAAGTCATAAGGGCCAGGACTTTTGTTTTTTGGGTGCTTGTTGATTACTGATTCAATTTCTTTGGTAGTAATCAATCTATTCAGATTTTCTGTTTCTTCTTGATACAGCATTGGAAGATTGTATGCTTCTAGGAATTTATCCATTTCTTCCAGATTATCCAATTTGTGGGCATACAGTTGCTCATAGTAATCTCTTAATTTTTTTTTTTGTATTTCTGTGTTGTCTGTTGTCACTTCTTCTCTTGATTTCATTTATTTGGGTCCTCTCTCTTTTTTCTTGATTAGTCTGGTTAAAGGTTTGCCAATTTTTTTGGTCTCTTTCATTTATATCTACTGTGATCTTTATTATTTTCTTTCTTGTGCTCACTTTGAGCTTATTTTACTGTTCTTTTTCCAGTTCCCTTAGGAAAAAACGGACTGTTGATTTGAGACTTTTCTTGTTTCTTTATGTAGGCCTGCATTGCTATGGATTTTCCTCTTAGGACTGCTTTTGTTGTGTCCCATAGATTTTGGTTCATTGTGTTTCATTTTCATTTGTCTCAAGTTATCTTTTGATTTCCTCCTTGATCTCATTAACCCATTCATTATTTAGTAGCATGTTATTTAGCCTCCCTGTGTTTGTGTGTTTTTAGTTTTTTGTTTTTGTTTGTTTTTTTTGTAGTTGATTTCTAGTTTCATACTACTGTGGTCAGAGAAGATACTTGATATGATTTTAAGCTTCTTCAATTTATTGAGATTTATTTTGTGGCCTAACATGTCGTGTATCTTGGAAAATGTTCCATGTACACTTGAAAAGAATGTATATTCTGCTGCTTTGGGGTGAAATACTCTAAAAATATCAAATAAATCCATCTGGTCTAGTATGTCATTTTAGACCGTCTTTTCCTTGTTGATTTTTTTGTCTGGAGGATGCTCATTGATGTCAGTGGGTTTTAATATTCCCTACTCTGACGGTGTTACTGTTGATCTCTGTCTTTATTTGTGTCAATATTTGTTTTATATATTTAGGTTCTCCTATGTAGGGTGCATAGATGTTTACTGGGATTATGTCTGCTTGTTGGATTGATCCTTTTAGTATTATGTAATGTCCTTCTTTGTCTCTTATTATTGTATTCATTTTAAAGTCTATTATGTTTGATATTAGTATTGCTACTCCAGTTTTTTTCTCATTTCCATTTGCATAAAATATCTTTTTCCATCCCTTTACTTTCAGTCTATCTGTGTCTTTCAATCTGAGGTAGTCTCTTGTAGACAGCATATGCATGGGTCTTGTTTTCTTATCCATTCAGCTGTCCTATGTCTTTTTGATTGGAGCATTTAATCCATTTTCATTTAAAATGATTATTGATAGGCACATAGTTATTGCCATTTATTATTCATATGTTTTATCTTCATTTGTTAGTTTGTTTTCTTCCTTCTTCTGCTTAAAGAAGTCCTGTTAACACTTCTTGTAATACTGTCTTGGTGGTAATAAATTCCTTTAGCTTTTCCTTGTCTGGGAATTTGTTTATCTCTCCTTCAATTTTAAATGATAGCCTCGCTGGGTAGAGTAGTCTTGGTTATATGCTCTTGTTTTTTATCACTTTGAATATTTTGTGCCAATCTTTTCTGGCCTGCAGCGTTGAAATATCAGCTGATAGTACTATGGGAGCTCCCTTGTTAGTAACTATTTGTCTTTCTCTTGCTGCTTTTAGAATTCTCTCTTTGTCTTTAACCTTTGTCATTTTAACTATGATGTGTCTTGGTGTGGGCCTGTTTGGTTTCATTGTTTGGAGCTCTCTGTGCTTCCTGGGATTGTATGTCTATTTCCTTCACCAGGTTAGGGAAGTTTTTGGTCATTATTTCTTCAAATAGGCTCTTGATTCCTTGCTTTCTCTCTTCTCCTTCTTGTACTCCTATGATGTGAATGTTGTTACACTTGATGTCCCACACATCCTTAAATTATCTTCAGTGTTTTTTATTCTTTTCTCTTTTTGTTGTTCCAATTGGGTGTTTTCTGTTACCTTATCTTCTAAATCGCCAATTTGATCCTCTGCTTCAGATCTAATCTGCTGGTAATCCCTTTTAGTGTATTCTTCATTTCAGTTATTGCATTCTTTATTTCTGCATGGTTCTTTTTTTATGGTTTCTACATGCTTCTTTATGCTTGTTATCTCTTTGTTGAAATTCTCACTATGTTCCTTATGCAGTCTTATAATCAGTGTTTTTAAGTCTGTGTCTGGTAGGCCTCCATTTCATTTAGTTCTGTATCTGGAGGTTTCTCCTGTTCTTTATTTGAGACTGACTTGTTTCTTTGTTTCCTCATTCTGGGTGCCTCTCTGTTTTTGCTTCTGTATATTAGGTAGATCTCCTATGTCTCTCAATTTTTGCTGGGGCTTTATGTAGTATGTGTCCTGTGTGGTTCAGTGGCAGATTCTCCTTGATCACCTGTGCATGTGTTCCAGGAATGTCCCTTGACTATGCTATGTGTGTTCTCTTGTAGTTGAGTCTTGATTGTTTCTGGCACATCAATGAGTGGGATTGACTCCTAGTCTGATTGAATATAAGGATTGGCTCTGCCCATAGAATATAAGCTGCTGTGTGGGGACTGACCCCTCAGAGGAGGTTTCACCCCTGTAGGCTCTTGTGCCTGTTGAGATGCTCCTTTGAGTGTGCCACTTGTGGGGTAACCCAGGTAGTGCTCTGGTGTGTTCTGAAGCTGACCTCTGGGTGTGTTGTTTCTGGTGTTTGTTGGGAGGGACTCCCTTGCAGGCTAATTTCACCCTTGCCTATTACTAGCCCAAAGCTACCTGTTAGGAGCCACAAAACTATATGTGGTTGGTTGCTGCCTGTACTGGACCTAAAGGCATGTGACGGTGGCCTCTCTGTGAACCAATAGTGGGCCTGAGGTAGCTTACCAAAAGGTCCAGGGTCATCTAGGCCTATTGTTAAACACTGGTTGCCCATAAGGTGCAGCCATTGAAAGAGCCTGCTTGGGTGCATGGGCCAGGTTGGTTGACCTCAGCAATGTAGCACTAGCTGAGTGGGATGGAGTTCAAGGGACTCATGAGACATGGCTGGTGGTTTTTACAAAGTTAATGCAGATTCAGTTCTTATACCACTGCCCAGACTGCGACAGTTTTCACGGGACCCTGAGAATACTACAGCCAACCAGCCATTGCTCATCTTGGGGTAGAGATTGGCCTGTGACCATTTTGCACAATGCCCTTAGAACACCAAAGCCAGCCACCACCTGAGTCTTGCAAATTCCCGAGAGCTGCTCCAAATTGGTTTTGGTGCAGTTTTGGGGTAGTTGTTCACCACCAAAATATCCCCCAGCCATTGTAAATTTTCCACTGCTATAAAAAGCCTCCATGGTTGTGGGGCGGGGCCAGCCATCCAGGTGCCCAGAGTGCCCCGGCAATGCAGCTTTAACTGGGTGGGGTGGAGAGGGCTGTCCTTGGAGCTAAGGGGTGTGGTTGGTGATTTCTACAAGTCAATGCAGTCTCAGCTCCCACACTGATGCAGAGCCTGTGACCACCCCACAAAAATGCCCCCAAAACACCATGGCCAGCCACAGCCCATCTCAAGCCCACCACCACCCATGTTAGGTGCACAAATTTGCATGAGCTGTTCAAGAGAGGCTAACACAGGGCTTGGCTTACCACCCATCAGCAAATGTTTCCTGGGCCACTGCAGGCTGTCCACCTGCTTCAAACAAGTTTCTGCAGCCTGTGGTATATGTCCAGTAGCGTAGCAGTCAAGGGTTTCCCCAGCAATGTAGCACTAGCTGTGTGTGTGTGTGTGTGTGCGCGCGCACGCACGCGGGGAACATGGGCTCAGGCTCAGGGACGTGAGTGACCCTGAGCCAGAACCACCCAGCAAAGCTGTGCCTGCATTACTGAGACCTCCAAAACTCTTGTTTTAAATTGCCAAGTTTTGGAGTAATTTGTTGTGCAGCAAGAGATAACTAACATAACAATCTAAGCTCAATTTGTATTTTATGGGTGAAAACATATTTTATTCAGTGCCCATATATAATTTTGTGCTTTCCATGTTTATTCCTTCCCATTAAAATGTTTTTTCACTAGACAGAGTCCTGAAAAAAAAGAAAAACATGAATTCAATATGCAGCATAAATATTTCAGAGAAATTTAAAAAATGTTTTCTAACAGTGAGGGTGTTTGGAAACAGTAACAGTACACTAGGGGAATTTTGATGATTTCTCTGGGGTGTTAACTAGAGTTTCCCTTCCTGGCCCTATAATTATTTGAAATTCAGTTTTTTTCTATTATTTAGCAGCATTGCTCTGCTGTGCTTACTTTTTCTTATAAGATTTCACAATATTTGATTCTCCAATTTGCTTCTTCATACCCACTGGCATAGTTAAATATTAAACTGAACTCCAGCTGAGTTAAAGTAAAAATTCATTGCTAGTGTTCATATGAAACATTGTTGTTAAATCCCTTGATATTGTCTTTTAATTAAAAAGGACTTACATGTTGAGTGCAACATTGACCAATATTGAGTTACAAATACTTGAGATGTTCTCATAGTAACTAACAGCATTGTTTTCTGACAAAACCCTGAAACTCTTGAGATAACAAATGAAAGAGTTTAGTAACCATGAAGACTCTAGGAATAGCAAACAAATACCTTTGCTATATAAGTGGAGATGGTCTACCCATCTGGATTCTTTGGCTCTAAGTTTCCCAATGTCTCCTAGTCCTCAAGTCAGTTCCAATGACATCTAGTGTGACAGAAATCAGTAACAAGACTTTCTATACCTAGCCTGTTGTAGGTGTGGCTTACAAGTATTTACCTTATAGCAATAGTGTTTTGGTAGATTTGCTTTTAAATTCTTTGAGTCAGGATTTGTACTTCTTTTGATGATTTGTGTATCAAGTCAATGATACCAATAATCAATCTATTTATGAAAGGTGTTCTCCACTCCAAGTCTTTACCAAGTTTTCCTAAAACTGTGTAAAGGACTACAGGAACATTGGCATTGCTTTGAAAAATGACTTGTGGAATCCAGGTCATGCCTCTAAAATTACAAATTTTATATACCTATATCTATTGAATAAATACTTTCTGTGTTTCCTAGTAATCCCTATTTAAAGGAAATTGTTACTTATACTTTGAAACTTTTCAATTCTTGATTTTCTTCTCTTATAGACAATTTTTATATATATATGCGCTTTTGGGTGGGTGAACAGATAGAGGTGCTGGGAGAGGTGCTGGAGAGGGCCTGGATGCTCCACACTCCTTCCCACATACCTTGCCCTATCTATGTATCTCTTCCATCCAGCTGTTCCTGAGTTATATCCTTTTACAATAAACTGGTACTCTAGTGCTGACACCAGGATAATAACAGAAGTTAACTCAAATGTGGAGCTGCTACTGAGGAGAAAGAAGATTTGGAGACATGTGCCCACAAGAGGTAGAAACATTTTGAGGGTGAGGGCCTATTTCCAGGGGGAGGAATCAGATTATCTGAATAGGCAAAACCACACATAAAAAGAGAGGGCTAGCATCTCACAAATAGAACACCTGCAAGTATGAAGCCATTGTAACACTCAGAATCCTTGGTTTATTCCTGAAAATGGTGGTGGAACTCTGGAGATACTGATCATCCTCACATCTGGTCAGAAAAATGAGTATCCATGACAGAAGCCTTTGTCTTGCCTGGCAGTACATCATGATGATTAAGAGTGGAGGCTCATTAGTCAAGACAGTGGAGTAGGTGAACGCTATGCTCACCTCCTTTCATGACCACATGAAAATTACAGTTAAACTATAGAACAACTATCACTGAAAATTGTCTGAAGTCTAGCTGAACCAAAGCTCTATAACTAAGGATATACAAAAGAAGCCACCTCAAGACGTGTGAGGGGCAGAGATACAGAAAGGGATGGCCTCACACACATCTGTGACTACTAAAACTTTGGAGGGATGTCTTGGTAGAAAAGGTTCCCCCCAAGAGGAGTGAGGAGTCCCAGCCCTACACCAGGCTCCCCAGCCCAGGGTTCCAGTGCTGGGAAAAGAAGTCCCCATAACTTCTGGCCATGAAAGCCAGTGGAGATTGTGGCTGAGTGAGACAAAGTTGGATGCACGCCCAGGATCTCCTCTTAAAGGGCCCGTGCATGGATTTACTCGCTGATGGACTCATTTTCTCTGAGCTCCAGTACTGGGGCAGCAGCTCAAAAGGCACCAGGGATGTATAGGGAGAAACTGAGTTGTCTAGCTTTAGGGCAAGCACTGGAGGGGCAGCTTGTTCCCAGACAGAGGAGCTGGCAGAAGACTTTGTTTTTTTTTGTTGTTGAGCTCTCCCCTCTCCCAGTGTTTAGATGCAGGCAGCGCCATATCTGAGTCTCTATCAACTTGGCTAACATCCTTTATTCACCTCACTCTGGGTGATTCCTGGTGACCCCACCCCACCCAAATTTGGGCACACCCTTACTGCTTCCTGTGGTTTTTCCATACAACAGCCTGTCCTGGCTCATGCTCCAGACTTTTCTAAAATCTATCAGCTCAGACTGGCCCAGAGATACTTCTGGAAGTAACATCACAATGACTGCCCAAGGAGAACCTCAAGTTCATTACAAACTTGCCTTGGTTGGTGATGGTGGGACTAGAAAAATCTACACTATGAAACATCATCTAACTGGTGAATTTAAGAAGTATGTAGCTACCCTAGGTGTTGAGGTCCATCCTCTTGTGTTCCATACCAACAGAAGACCTATTAAATTCAACATATGGGATACAGGTGGTCAAGAGAAATTTGGTGGACTGAGACATGGCTATTACATCCAATTTGAATATGCCATTATAGTGATTGATGTAACATCAAGAGTTACTTACAAGAATGTGCCTGACTGGCATAGAGATCTGGTATAAGTATGTGAAAACATCCCCATCATATTGTGTGATTAAGGACAGGAAAGTTAAGGCAAAATCAATTGTTTTCCACTGAAAGAAGAATCTTCAGTACTATAATATTTCTGCCAAAAATAACTCAAGCTTTGAAAAACCCTTCTGGCTTGCTAGAAAACTAATTAGAGACCCTAAGTTGGAATTTGTTGTCATGCCTGCTTTTGCTACACCAGCGGTTGTCACGGACCCAGCTTTAGGAGAACAGTATGAGCATGACCTAGAAGTTGCTCAGACATCTCTCCCAAATGACAATGACAACCTGTGAGAAAGTGAAGCTGGAGCCCAGTGTCAAAAGTCTTGTTTTATAGGCAACTGTCCTGTGATGTCAGTGGTGCAGAGTGTTTGCCACTTTATTACATAGCTAAGCAGAACATATGTTTAATCTTTGGGATGCTGAAGGAGATGAATGGGCTTCAGAGTGAATGTGGCAGTTAAAATACCTTCATTTTTTGAACCTGCATATTTAGCTGTTTTGGAAGACAGTTGTTTCCTTATTGAGTTTCAAATATAAGACTACTACAGTCACATCACAATATTTAGTGGCACAATTACAATTTTACTCTCATTCCCACTCTTTTTTGTTTAGAATCATGTTAAAGTTATATTTCAAATATCTAAAATTTTAAAAAAATCTCTCAAAACTTTACAAAATCCAAACAAGTACCATCTGGCTTTGGCATGTCCTATACCTCTTTCTGAGCAGCCTTAAGCCTGGCATTAGCCACAACCAGACTTGGTTCACCTATGGGTCTCTTGAGAAACATCCAAGCCCAGCAGTTGGCCATCTGCAGATTGCTTTGTGGCTCATGCCAGGTGGCCCTGAGCTGGGCACAGGCTATGGCTGAACTTGGCCTGCAGTAGGACCCCTTCCAGGAGGCCCTGGGAACTGGCATGCCCAGTAGCCAGCTTTGGACCAAGGTGAATTATCATTCAACCACCTCCAAGGATGACACACCCAAAGGGGAGGTTGGACAGGAACCAAAGCCCTGCTAAAGTGAATTCTGCTCTCTATGGTCAGCCCCTGCACAATAATTCCTCCACTGTAGTCAGAGCCAGGCCTCACAATCAATCGGCCTGAGGGTTGATATTTTCCATTGACCTGCCAACAGTGACCAAGGCTCAAATACAACAGGAGTACACACACAAATGCCACAAGGGACATACCTGGAATACCCTGATCTGGTGACCAGGGAGAATTTGGCACTGGGTCCCGCAGGACACCTACTACATAAGGCCAGTCTGCTAAGACCAGGAGACATAACAACCATACCTAATAAATAGAAACAAGAACAGCCAAAAATGGGGAGACAAAGAAACATGTCCCAAATTAAAGAACAGAACAAAACCACAGAAGAAAAACTAAACAAAATGGAGATGGAGACAAACAATCTACCTGATGCAGAGTTCAAAACACTGGTTATAAGGATGCTCAGTGACCTCTGGGAGAACATTAACAAAAACGTAGGAAACACAAAAATGGAGATAGATAACATAAAAAAGAACCAATCAGAAATGACTGCAATAACTGAAATGAATAATGCATTAGAGGGAATCAACGGTAGATTAGATATAGCAGAGGATTCAATGAATGATTTAGAAGTTAAGGTTGCAACAAACACCCAGTCAGAACAGCAAAATGAAAAAAGAATCCAAAAATATGAGGATAGTTTAAGGGGCCTCTGGGACAACATTGAGCATACCAACATTCACATCATAGAGGTACCAGAAGGAGAAGAGAGACAGCAAGGAATTGAAAACCTTTTTGAAGAAATAATGATGGAAAACTTCCCTAAGCTAGTGAAGGAAATAGATACACAAGCCTAGGAAGTGCAGAATCCCAAACAAGATGAACCTAATCAAGATACATCCTAATTAAAATGCCAAAGTTTAAAAGATGAAAGAATCTTAAAAGCAGCAAGAAAAAAGCAGTTAGTTATCAACAAGGGAGCTCCCATAAGACTGTCAGCTGACTTCTCAACAGAAACGTTGCAGGCCAGAAGAGATTGGCACAAAATATTCAAAGTGATGAAAAGCAAGGACCTACAACCAAGACCACGCTACCCAGCAAAGCTATCATTTAGAATGAAAGAACAGATTAAAAAGCTTCCTTGACAGGAAATAGCTAAAGGACTTCATCACCACCAAACCAGTATTACAAGGACTCTTAGAGGGACTTCTTTAAGATGGGGAAGGGGGAAAGACAAAAATATAAATAATAAAAAGGCAATAACTACATATTGCTGTCATATTCCAAGGTATGATTTTTAAAAAAGTATGGTGAATGTTTAAATTAAAAAAAATTATTACAGTAAAAGACATATTGCCATTAACCCCTCTCAAAATACTTCCCCTTGCTTCGAACACACTTATACCATTGTTTTTGCCACTTTCTGAAGCAGTTCTGGAAGTCCTCTTTTGTGAGTGTCTTTAGTTGTGCTGTCATGGCTGCCTCAATGTCCTGAATTATTTTGACTTTGGGTAAGAGCCAGAAGTCGCATGGTGCCAGATATGGTGAATAAGGTGGGTGAATAAGGTGGGTGCCAGATATGGTGAATAAAAATGTTTTTATTTGACAGAAATTGACATACCAGAAGTGATGTGTGATACGGAGTGTTGAAATGATGGAGGATGATTTATGGCACATTTCTCTTAACCGTAGCTCCTACCTGACTGCACCAAACAAGTTGAAACTTGTCACACACTGTTACTGAGGTTATTCGTGCTGCTTCCCATATTGAAGATCCCTGCCTTTCTTTTAGATGGAACTTGGCAGCAGCATTCAATGTATGTTTTGATCACAACAGAAAGGCTCTGTGTCACATATCACTTCTGGCACAGCAATTTCTGTCAAATAAAAACATCACAGTGTATCTTCAGCCACCTTATTCACTGGATCTGGCACCATGTGACTTCTGGCTCTTCTCCAAAATCAAAATGATTCTGGACATTGAAGCAGCCACGACAGCACAACTAAAGAAACTCACAAAAGAGGACTTCCAGAACGGCTTCAGAAAGTGGCAAGAATGATGGCATAAGTGTGTTTGAAATGAGGGGGAGTATTTTGAGGAGGATCAATGGCAATGTATCTTTTACTGTAATAATTTTAAAAAAATTAAACTTCCACCATATTGTTTGATCACACCTTGTACCTAGTCATATGGAAGACTCATTGTGCCACATTCACCCTTTTGGGATGAAGCAATTCTCCAGCTCTCTGCCTGCCTTCACTTAATCAAAGCATTTCCTTGGCCTTCTTTTGGAGTGGGCAGCAATCCTTCTGACTCCTCTAGAATTTGCTAGTGGATTGTCATATTCCAAGTATTTCCCTTTTCAGATATGGGCTCTTTTCTCATTTGAGGAAAGACACTTTTACTCGGCAATAGTCTCTTTGACATTAGCCATGTTGGGTGATACATTTTCCTTAGATTTTTATAAGTTTTAAAATATTAACCTCCCATTTGTTCTGCAGTCAATAAAATATTTTACACAGTTCCAAGGCTCCCTGTATGTTAAAGATTTTTCTCCCATCTTTTCTTTTTTCTTCTTTCCTTCCTTCCTTCCTTCCTTCCTTCCTTCCTTCCTTCCTTCCTTCCTTCCTTTCTTTCTTTCTCTCTCCCTCCCCTCTTTCTTTTCTTTTTTTTTTTTTTTCCTAGCTTAATTCTGTGTTTTGAAAGATCCTCATTCTATTTCCTGGAATAATAGTGTATAATCGTCAAACAGAAACAGAAGCACTAAAGGTCCTCATTAATTAGATTACATTCCTATTATACATTGCCTCTGAAGATTTCCAAAATGCTGTTTTCACAATTATAAGCATAAGTAAGGGACATATAATGGATATATAGTTTTAGAAGGATGGCTGGATGAAATTAACTCGATTGTCAGTTCAGTTCAACAGATCTTACCTTTGATCTAAAGAATACATATAATGGGAGTATTCAATAATTACTTAAATTGTAATAATAAATTTAAATACTAGTAGAATTTACTGGTTTAAAATGATTTGTAATGGACCTAAAAAAATCTGAATTTCTGTGCACTTGTTTTAAGGTAGAGGTGATCATTTGAGACACATATTTGCAAAAACAGTTAATACATTCACTGGTTTTAGTGGCAAACATATTCCAAATAAAAAAAACTGAAGGAAAAACAGTTTTTTTTTAAAAAAACAGTCACCAAAGTGTTGAGGGCTATTATTTGATTATCTTCTTCTTTGTGTTTTTCTGTACTTTGCATTTTTAACAGTAAATATATATTATTTTGTAGTGAGAAACAAAGTTACTTTAAATCTGCTCTTGGCAAATCTGCTCTTTTGACAAGTTCCCCAGGTCACACTTTCACATATTAAACTACTGGTAGTGATGTAGCATGTTTTATTGACAGCATAGTGGGCAGCTTGTGGTGGGAATGAGAAGCACCCAAAGTATCATGTTCTGACTTGTCATTACTGCTTCTCTAGCATAGCCATATCTTGTCTTCTCAGAACTGATCCTGGAAAACTTCAAGAATGATACCTCATAAATTTATTATTGCTGTTATTTCTATGTAACTATAGTTTGCATCACCCCAGAGGTACTACACACTCAGCCTCAGAGTCAGTGACTCCCACTCCCCTCTCAGGCCCTCTTCTTTTACTGACCAATTGACACAATGGGGTTCAGTCTCAGGAAAACATAGCCTCTTCTCTCTCTGGCTCTCAGCCTCAGCATCCAGAAGACCCAAGCATAATGGATCCTTAGGCTGCCTTGCCTGTGCCATGATCAAAAATCAATCATTGTGGGTGATTTTCCCGTAACATACTACTCATGAGAACATGATGTAATAGTGTATTCCTAAAACCTACCCCAATGAGACAGCTCTCTCTGAACCCCCACTTGGAGTAAAGCAGTGCCATTGGTGACAGTGGTGATACCAAGAACAGATTATTATGCAGCGCGCCTCTCTTCTATATGATGAAATAACTTCCAGTGATAACCACACACTGAAACAAAAAATAATTGTGGCTAAAAGGAAATGCATACAGTGGAAATTTTCTTGTGTTGAGCTTCATAAGTATAATCGGGTTCATAAAAAAAAACACCTAAATAAACATTATAGTACAAAAATTACATCACACTAAAACATATTTACATTAATGTATTTTTAAAAGGGAAATAAAATGTATCCCACATGTTGGTTCATGGCAATAATGAATAACATTTGACAATTTGTCAATAATTTCATCATTGCCTATAAATGTTTCAAAAATAAGATAGCCAGATTCATCAACCTATCTTCATTCAGAGTTGAGGAAAATTTTTATTATTTTAATTTTGAAAAGTTTCTTTCACATGAAACAACAAGTACATAAAAAGGTAGAAAAAGTCACAAACATAATCAAGCCTTTAAAAAAAGAATCACATTTCCAAATAAATTCCAAAAATTGCAGTACTGTTAATGTTGGGATCAATTCTACTTGCTTTCAAAAATCCTTACAGTTGAAAATTTTCCAGTAGAATACTTTTACCATAAAATTTATCAAGAATTTCTATTACATATTTTTTAAAATTTCAAGGTTTTTCTTCTGCAAATGTCAAAACACATGGTTGACACTCTGTGATCTGCTGCTTTAGAACAAATGTCAGTTGTGGGTGAGAATGATCAAGTCATTCAGATGCCACCTTTGTGATTTTTTTTTTTTGGAAATGTTTTCAGCATCTTTTGTCATTTCTCTTAACATTCATCTTTAAAACGTGTTTCTTTTCTTTATGTAAACATCCATTTCTTTAAATTTAATTGTTGCAAATGACCGTCTCCAAAATTTCTGTGCACCAGGAGCAATATTAAAGCTTGATGCTTCACTCCACATTGTCAGTCAAGGCTGGTACGGGCTTTTTGCAATTTATTTTTATATCTGATTAATCTCATTCAAAACTTTACACTAGAGAAACAGATAACACAGAAAAGAAAAATCACACACAACTGTCCTTTATTTTGACCCTAACGTTTGAACATTAGACATACATTAAACTAAAGCATACATAAAACATAAATGTAATAGCACAGTGACAAGAGATGTGTATAAATATTTACAATTATATCGTTTTGATGAATTGATTCCCCATTCTTACACAATGACCTTCTTTGTCTCTTGTTACAGTCTTTGGTTTGTAGTCTATTTTGTCTGATATAAGTATAGCCACCCCAGCTTTGTTTTGGTTTCCATTTGATGGAATATCTTTTTCCATCCCCTTACTTTCAGTCTGTGTGTGTCTTTACATCTTAAGTGAGTCTCTTGTGGGTAGCATATAGTTGGGTCTTGTTTTGATTATCCATTCAGTCGCTCCTTGTCTTTTGATTGAAGAAACAGTCATTTTACATATAAAGTAATTATTGATAGTCCTTTTACATTTAAAATAATTATTGCTATTTTGTTAATTGTTTTCTAGTTTTGTAATTCCTTTTTTCCTTCCTTCCTTCCTTCCTTCCTTCCTTCCTTCCTTCCTTCCTTCCTTCCTTCCTTCCTTCCTTTCTTTCTCTCTTGCTCTCTACCTTTGTGATATGATGATTTTCTGCAATGGTATACTTTGATTCTGCTCTTTAATTTTTGTGTATTTGTTAGATTTTTGCTCTGTGGGTTACCATGAGACACATATAAAACATTTATATTTGAAAACTCTAACTTTCTTGAAAATTCCTGAACATTGTCATAGCAAAAATGTGAACTCAGCAAAAAATAGTCTTTTTCACAGCCTGCTTTTTGTGAAAAAAGAAACAGCCCATATGAGGTGTGATCAAAAAATGTAGTGAATGTTTAAATTAAAAAAAAATTATTACAGTAAAAGACACATTGCCATTAATCCCCCTCAAAATACTCCCCCTCATCTTGAACACACTTATCCCATCATTCTTATCACTTTCTTAAGCAGTTCAGGAAGGACAAGTTTATGACTGTCTTTACTTCATCCTTCATTATGACAATGCTTTGTGTCACTCATCATTTCTGATATGGCAATATCTGTCAAATAAAAACATTATGATGTGTCCTCATCCATCTTATTCGCTGAATCTGGCTCATCCCCAAAATCAAAATGACCGTGAAAGGTAAACGTTTTGAATCGATTCAGGACATCGGGGTAGCCATGACAGTGCAACTAAAGACACTCACAAAAGAGGACTTCCATAACTGCTTCAGGAAGTGGCAAGAAAGATAAGTGTTTTTGGAATGAGGGGGAGTGTTTTGAGGGGAATTAATGGCAATATGTCTTTTACTGTAATAATTTATTTTTATTTAAACATTCACTGTATTTTCCAATCACATCTAGTACTTCACACCATCTTTATCTTCTTCTGTCCTTTAATTGTGTAGCTTTTTAATGCATTCATTTTTAGCATATAATCAGATACTATTTTATTTCAAATAAATAGCAGTCTGATATATTTAGCACCTTTTTATTTCAGGGTATTTCATTCAGGAAAAGAACATTCAAAGAGCAAACTTATGGTGGTCATTACTAGAGATATACTGTTATCTCATTGAATATTGGGCCATCATCGGTGGAGGTATTTGAGGATGGTTATGAACAGAGACCCTAAAGGGCAAGAATTCCAAGTATATAGAAGAGTCAACAAAAACCACAACCAAAAACCAAGAGACAGTCAAACCTGATGCCCAAATATTGATGTCATGACCCAGCTCTCTTTTTCATTTCATAGATTTATAAATTATCAGAGTTGGAAAGGAAATTATAGCACAATTGGTAAAATTTTAACTTTATGTTTAAGTGTATAAATAATATTGCTGTCACACAATCCAGGAGAATGTTCTCAAAGGTAAAAATACTCTTTAGTTTTTTACTTGTATCCACTATAAAGTAATTTTTTAAAAACTTAAATTTATTGGGGTTGACATTGATTAACAAAATCATACAGGTTTCAAGTATACATTTCTATAATACAAGATCTGTATATTACATTCTGTGTTGACCACCCAAAGTCAAATCTCCTTCTGTCACTATATATTTGACCCCTTTTACCCTTTTCTACTTACCCCATCCCCTTACCCTCTGGAAACCACTAAACTGTTGCCTGTGTCTGTCATGCAGGGTTTCACGCGGGGTCTCAGCTCCCGCTCCCCGTGTAAGCATGAAGGATATGGTGAGGCCAAAAAGGAACACCCATGGAGCCATAGATAGGGGAGTCATATCACTGTATTCTCGCTGGCGGCCGGGTGAGACACACGAAGTAGGACCCACACGATCCGCAATCTGCTGTCCGCTTTTCTGCCTGCCAACCAACCAACCAACCAACCAACCAACCAACCAACCAACCAACCAAGGCAGTCACGGAATTATATCAATGGCCAATTGGCCAACCAGTTACAGCTGACAGCCAACCAGTTGATCACTGTTGATGATCATTTACTACCCGAGCCAGCACCTTTTTACATGAGGCTGAGAGCCTAGAAACTGCACTCCTAGCTCTGTCCCCACACTCCAACCCTACAGGGTCTCGCCTCACAATCTATGTGACAAATGTCTTCTGTGAGGGGCTCTCTGACATATTAGCCTACAGGCACCTACAGGCAGAAAGAAATAGCAGTCTTAGGAACCAACAATGGCAAATCCCTTCCATCTGGGAGGATACATGCTAGCTTTTTATCCTGGGAAAGGAGGGTCGCTACCACTGGCACCTTTCCCAGTTTGTGGTACCAGACCTTTATGGCAGTGCTTGGAGTCCCTTGCATAGTTTCAACATGTAACAGAACAGGGGACCCCATAATAGGCCATAGCAAGAGCACATAGGTTCCCTGCAAAATCGTCCTGGCATCGGGACCTCCATATACCACAGTCGCTTGCGGTGGCCACTTGGCCACCACCCCTGGCATCACTTGCAAATCATGGGTCAAACCAGCCCCCCATGGGACTATCAGGACCAACCACCAACAGTCAAGGTGGTGACTCACCAGGGCCAAGTCCATTGCTGCCGTTGTCCTGCTTTCAAGCATGTGGGTGCTGGCAGCAAAATGTTTCCATTTCTTCCGTAGCCTGGCTTTAACAAAGTCTCACTTGTGGTAATCTGTAACTGAATGGGAGAGGCTGTTCGATGTAGCAGAGCTTCTACTGGTGGGGGCCCTCCCTTCCATGGTCTCTCATTCAGGATTCTCAAGACATCCCATAGACACTAGACCCAATCGCATATCATGGGAGGGTGTTTTGACACCTGGAGGCCTTGCTTAAAAAGGCCGTTGTAGTGTTCAATCATGCTAGCTGCTTGTGGTTTGTATGGGGTATGAAACAATCATTGTACGTCCATCCTGGCAGCCCAGTGGTGTACTTCTTGCCCCGTAAAATTGGTACCCCTGTCACTTTCAATGACTTGGGGGCAGCCATAGAGGGCACACAGCCGTGTAAGAGAGACCACTGTATGCCGCTGATCTGCAGCCGGAAACGGCCAAGCAAACATCAACCCTGTAGCAGTGTCCACTGCTGTGAATGCATACATCGCATTGCGGGCCTTAGGCAGGGGTCCAATCTAATTCACTTGCCAGCGAGTGAGGGGCACCCTCCCTCGCGTAATCTTCTGTGTCTCCCAGGGGAACCTCCACCATTGGGGGCTGTCCTGGGCACAGACGACACAATCATAGCAGGCATCTGCTATCTCCTGCCATTTCAAAGGCAGACCCCAGCATATGCTCACCTGCCACATGGTTCGGCTTCCAGCGTGCTGCAGTTTCCTATGCAGCCAATGGGCCACATCAGTGGCAGGGGCCCATTCTAGCCATCGGACCCTGGCTAGGGCATCTGCTTCATCATTACCTGGGGACACTAAAGGGGAGTGACCTGTAACATGCATTAGGGTCACCTTCTTTCTCTGCCCTAGGTCCCACAGGTCCTGCCACCTGGCTTGACCCCACAGTGGACAGTGTCCTACCAACCAGTTTTGGTGTTTCCACATAGGGAGCCACAGTGTTAGGCCCCGGAACACCGCCCAGCAGTCAGTACAAATAACCACGGCCCCGGGCTCGTGGCTGATTATCATCCACACAGCCCATAGCTCAGTCCACTGGCTAGTGTGGTCTGTCCCAGTATGAAACCAAATGGTGTCTGTTTTGAGCTGCACACCAATAGCCATAGAAACGGCGACAGCTCTCGGCTGGAACCATCAGTAAACCAGACATCCTCAGGTACTGGGGGCTGTCCTTCTCTGTAGGACAAGGGCTCCAAGTCCTCCCCTCTAGGCAGAGTGCTTGGCTCAGCCTGGGCTTGAGCTAAGGGCTTGAACTAAGGGTGCTATGTTGCTCCAAGTAGGCACTCCACTTGGCGAAGTTGGTGGACTGTGCCACCCCCGTTTTGGATCCCTGGGTCCACATACAGACCCATCCCTGGATGGGATAGGTTGTTCAAACCAACACCTGTGCCATTCCTGTGATGGCTTCTGTGGCCAATAGGGCTGCATACACAGAAGCCATCTGTTTCTCTGTTAGAGAGTAGCGGACTTCCGCTCCTTTCCACAATTGGGACCAAAATCCCACTGGCGACCGCAGATGCTCCTGCCACTGCCAGAGGCACAACCATACCCCTTTTAGATTATGTGAACATCAAGTTCAAACGGGCGACCAGGGTCTACTACTTGCAGAGCCTGTGCCTGCTGCACTGCCCGTTTTGTGGCAACAAATACTTGCTCTATAGCCTCTGTCCAATCCCATGAGGCCCCCTTTTTTATCATGTTATACAAAGGCCTTGCCATTTGTGATAAATGGGGTACAAACACCTGCCAATACCCCAGCAGACCCAAATACGTCTGCAGTTGGGACACCTTGGTTGGCCGGGGAAAGACTTGATTTTGTCAATAATCGCCTCAGGTATGACCTTTGTCTTACCCGACCACACAACACCTAAAAACTTCATGGATAAGCCAGGGCCTTGGACCTTTTCCTCATTCACTGCCCAGCCATGTGACTTCAGGTGGCGGAGGAGAGAGACCTGCTTGCTCTAAATCTGAAAGAGAATCAGATAATAGTAAAAAATCATCAACATAGTGAAACAAGGCCACAGAGAATGGGGGCTCCTACTGTGCCAAATCCTGGGCTACGAGCCTGTAGCAGACAGTGGGGCTGTGCAAGTATCCTTGCGGAAGGACTTGAAAAGTCCATTGCCACCAGTCCCAAGTAAAAGCAAACTGCTCTTGACACTCGGGTGCAATGTCAATGGAGAAAAACGCATTTGCCAAGTCCACTGCATAGTGACACGTCCCCAGGAGAATAGTCAGACGATCCATCAAATCGTGAATTGAAGTCACTGCAACGTGCAAAGGTGGTGTCATGTTACTTAATTCCCTATAGTCCACAGTCATTCGCCAGGTCCCTCTGGCTTCTTGATAGGCAATACCGGGGAGTTAAAGGGACTGTGTGTCGGCCTCAAAATATGCGCCTTCTCCAATTCCAAAACTGTACGACCAATCTCCTTCTGTCTTCTTGGCAGGGGGTACTGTCACACTGCAACCATGTGCCAGGTCTGCAACAAAACTTGAGGAGGGTGGTGAGCATGCCCTCATGTCACCACTTTCACCACCCGGATCCGGAGACGGAACTCACCCACCGACATCTGTACACTGAGGCCGTGTAGGATGTCCACTCGTAGACTATATTCCGGAATGGGGGAGACATACACCTTGTAGGTATGGGGTGGGGAAGCTTTCCTATATCCAGTGGTAAGGAAACAGCTTTTACCATCCCTGTCTTTCCCCCGTAGCCATCAATGCAGATTCCTGGTCCCGGGAACAGTTCTGGGTTCCTATAAACAAGACTGCAGTCTGCGCCAGTGTCAACTAGGGCCAAAACTCTCTGCACATTAGAAGGGGACCAATGTATGGACAGTTCCACAGGTGGCCTCCGGTCCCTGCTGTCCCCTCTGACTGGGTACCTTGGCCCCATCCCTAATCAAGCTGAAAGGAGTCGGCTTCAAGCGGCCGCATGAAGTCCTGGAGGGACACGGTCCACGCTTTCCCAGACTTCTCCTTTAGGCTTCGCCAGAATTGCTGTTCCAGATGCAACCATTTCCAAAGTTCCAACAAGAGTGCATTGGGTTGTCAGTCTATTTTTTCCTGATCGACCCCTGCTGCCACGAGATCACGCCACATCTGTGCGTGTGTTACTCTCTGAGGTCCGCGACCTCGCCCCCTTACTTTTGACTTGGGCTTCCAGGCCTTAACTTCTCAGACCTCCTGTGTTAACCTCCTTTGCTGCTGGCTTTCAACATCGCCTAGGGTGACCATGGCGGTGGTAACTTCATGGATCCGTCACCCCACATAGCGCATAAGAATGACAACCAAGGATCCAAAAGCAGTTGCAGGGGCAGTATCCAAAACCAGATCTCTTATGCTGGTTGTAAAACGCTCGTCATCCGGCCCCTGCATATTAGGGTTGAACATAGCATGTCTCATACCCATGTCACAGATGATTTGAGTAAATTCAGTATACGATTGCCATTTACAGTGTCTGGCAGCTCGCCAGCCTCTCTCTATACTGTGCACACCGCAGCAGTGAGCCACTACATTAGAGTGTGGTTGCCCTTGGGTCAACCTATGGCAATTCTGTAACCTTTGTCACAGGGACGGATGCACTGTCACAAAGGCTGGCTTTTCCATCTCTCCTGGGGAGTAGAGAATGCTGTCTGCCCCTCATCCCATAAATGTAGTAGCCAAGCCGAGACTGGCTCTCCAGGGCGCTGTCAGCAACGCCTCCCCAGTTCTTGCAACTTAGTTGGAGTGTAAGGGGTGTAGGTTGTGAACTCAGTCACAGATGGGTTGCCGGCAACAATATCCCTGGGGCCCAAAGGTTGCTCACGTTTTATCTTTTGCTTTAAGATGGGCTGGGCTTGGGGATTGGGAGCTACATTGTCTCCACTCGCGTAGTCTGCCTCTGCCTCAGAGTCACCACTGTTGGGCTCATCCTCTAACAGGAGGACCTGAGCTTCCAATACCTCCCACCAGGACATCTGATGCCGCACCTGGACTATTCCAGCAAGTGCTTCCTCTGAGTTATGATGCACCGTGGTGAGAACCTCCTGCAACCAACAATCCCGAGCTTCCAGCGCCTCCCCCCGGGGGCTGCTGGTCCTGCACCTCAGCTATTTCATTAAGCACGTCCTCCATATTATGACGCAACGTGGTGAGGAACATCCATCCCACACAGCCAGCTGTACCCTTTACCTCCTCCGGCAATCGCTCAGCCAGAACCTGCAGGACCCTCTCCACGCTGACGGGAGAACTATCCGTGTCCTCCCACCCCTCCTCAGTGTTCCAACTTCTGAGAACAGTGGCTACCGGGTACCACACACAGTGTGGGGGCTACATGTCCTCCTTCCCAGAGTCAGATGCCATTTCTACCTGACCGGAATCCTGCTCACCGTGACAGGCATCCAATTGGGTGGAGACCTCAGTGCAAGATGTCCGCAACCCTCGGAGCATATGGCAGTAGCACATTACCAAAAGGAAGGTGACGCCTTCTATGGCCAAAAGGGTGGTGTGCCATCTGGAGGCTCGAGTCTCCCAGGCAGACCACGCCTCCCGTTCCCAGTGCAGCTCCTCACAGGCCTTCTGAAACTGAGTTTTCATATGTATAAACTGCTCCATTACCTTACAGAGAGTTTTGGCTGACACCAAACCCCGCTCGCTGCTCCATGTGTCATGCAGGGTTTCACGTAGGGTCTCAGCTCCCGCTCCCCACATAAGAACGCAGGATATGGTGAGGCCAAAAGGGAACACCCATGGAGCCATTGATAGGGGAGTCATACCACTATATTCGCGCTGGTGGCCGGGTGAGACACACGAAGTAGGATCCACACAATCCGCAATCTGCTGTCTGCTTTTCTGCCTGCCAACAAACCAACCAACCAAGGCATTCATGGCAGTTATATCAGTGGCCAATTGGCCAATTGGTTACAGAGGACAGCCATCCAGTCACAGCCAATGATCATCCAATCACAGTTGATAGTCATTTACTAAAGGGGTCATTAGCTCCTTTCCACATGAGGCTGAGAGCCTGGAAACTGTACTCCTGGCTCTGTCCCCACAGTGTCTATGAGTTTTTGTTTGTTTGTTTGTTTGTTTGTTTGTCTTGTTCGTTTGTTGCTTTCAGTTTCAAATAGTTCTCGAGTTTTTCTTTCTGACTTATTTTGCTTAGTATGATAATCTTGAGATCCATCCATGTTGTCGCAAATAGCAGTAGTTCATCTTTTCTTATGGCTGAGTAATAATATTCTATTGTACATATGTACCACATCTTCTTTATCCAATCATCTATCAAAGGACACTTCTGTTGTTTCCATGTCTTGGCCACCATGAATAATGCTGCAATGAACATACGAGTACATATCTTTATGGATAAATGTTTTCATAAGAGGAATTGCTGGGTCATATGGTAATTCTATTTTTAATTTTTTGAAAAACCTCCATACTGTTATCCATAGTGGCTGTACCATTTACATTCCCACCAGCATATATGGGGGTTACTTTTCCACAACCTCTCCAACACCTATTACTTGTGATTGATAATAGTGATTCTAACAGGTGTGAAATGATATCTCATTGTTGTTTTGATTTGCATTTCCCTAATACCTAGTGAAGTTGAGCATCTTTTCATATATCTGTTGGCTGTTTGTGTCTTCTTGGGAAAAATGTCTGTTCAGGTCCTTTGCCCATTTGGATTGGATTGTTTGTTTTTTGTTGTTGAGTTGTATTTGTTTTTTATATATTTTGATATTAGCACCTTATCGGAGGTGTTGCTTGCAAATACCTCTTCTCATTTGGCTGGTTGCTTTACTGTTTTGTTGATGGTTTCTTTTGCTGTGCAGAAGTTTTTCAGTTTGATATAGTCCCATTCATTTATTTTAGCGTTTACTTCCCTTTCCTTTGAGGTCAAATTGATAAAATCCTCCCTAAGACCAAAGTCCATAAATTTAGTACCTGTTTCTTTCTATGCAACTTATTATTTCAGATCTTCTACTTAGGTCTTTCACCCATTTTGAATTGATTTTCTGTATGATGAAAGACAGCAATTTCATTCTTTTATGTGTGGCTTTCCAATTTTTCCAGCATCAGTTATTGAAGAGGCTTTCTTTTCTTCACTGTATGATTTTGACTCCTTTGCTGAAAATTATCTGCCCGTATATGCATATGGGTTTACTTCTGGGTTCTCAATTCTCTACCATTGATTGGTGTGTCTGTTTTTCTGCCAATACAATACTACGTTGATTATTGTTATGTTTTAGTATAATTTGAATTCAGGGAGTGTAATACCGCTAACCTTGTTCTTTTTTCTCAGGATTGCTTTGGTTATTTGGGTTGTTTTGTGATTCCATAAAAATATGATAATTTTTTGTTCTAGTTCTTTAAAAATTTTCCATTGGGATTTTGGTGGGGATTGCATTAAATCTATATATTGCTTTGGGTAATATGGCCATTTTAACTATGTTGAATCTTTCAATCCATGAACATGGAATGTCTTTCCATTTCTTTGTGTCTTCTTCAATTTCTTTTAATAATGCCTTGGAGTTTTCAGTGTATAGGTCTTTCACATTCTTTGTTAAGTTTACCCCAGGTATTTTATTCTTTTCATTGCAATTGCATAAGGAATTTTCTTTTTCTTTTTTTTTCTCTGAAAATTCATTGTTAGTATATAGGAATGCAATGGATTTTTGTACATTGATTTTGTATCCTGCAAATTTACTGTATTTGTTTATTTTTTCTAATAGTTTTTTGGTGAAGTCTTTAGGATTTTCTGTATAAAGAGTCATGTCATCTGCAAAAAGTGAGAATTTTACTTCTTTATTCACAATTTGGATGCCTTTTATTTCATTCTCTTGCCTGATTGCTCTTCCAATACTATGTTGAATATAGTGGAGAGCAGCCATCCTAGTCTTGTTCCTGATCTAAGAGTAAAAGCCTTCAGTGTTTCACCATTAAGTATGATATTAGCTGAGAGTTTGTCATATATGGCCTTTATTAAGTGGTGGGTCTTTCCTTCTATACCCATTTTATTAAGTGTTTTAATCATAAATGGATGCTGTATCTTGTTAAATGTTTTTTCTTCATCTACTGATATTATCATGATTTTTATCTTTATTTTGTCTATGTTGTGTATTACATTGATCAATTTGCATATGTTGAATCATCTTTGCACCCCTAAAATTAACCCCACTTTATTGTAATGTATAATCTTTTCTATGTATCATTGTATTCAACTTATTGGCAATTCATTTAGGATTTTTGCATCTGTATTCATCAGAGATATTGGTCTGTGGTTTTCTTTTTTTCTGTTATCCTTACCAGGTTTTGGTATCGGAGGAATATTGGCCTCATAAAATGAGTTAGGAAATGTATCCTCTTCTTCAATTTTTTGGAAGAGTTTGAGAAGTACAGTTATTAAATCATCTTTGAATGTTTGGTAGAATTTACTAGTGAAGCCATCTGGTCCTGGACTTTTGGTTTTGGGGAGTTTTTGAATTATTGTTTCAATTTCCTTATTGTTCACTGGCCTATTTAGATCTTCCAGTTCTTCATGATTCAGTCTAGGAGGGTTATATATTTCTAAGAACTTGTCCATTTCTTCTAGGTTATTAAATTTCATGGCATATAGTCTTTCATGGTATTCTTCTATGGTCCTTTATATCTGTGGTACCTGTCATAACTTCTCTTCTTTAATTTATAATTTTATGTATTTGTGTCTTTTCCCTTTTTTCCTTAGTGAGTCTAGCCAGGGATTTGTCAATCCTATTAATCTTTTTAAAGAACCAGCTCTTTGTTGCATTAATTTTTTCTATTGTCTTTTTTGTTCTCTATTTCATTTAACTCTGCTCTAATTTTTATTATTTCCTTTCTTCTGCTGACTTTAAATGTCATTTTTCTTCTTTTTTTTTAGTTCTTTAGGATGTAATGTTAGGTTGTTTATTTTGGGATTTTTCTTGTTTCTTGAGACAGACCTGTAATTATATAAATTTTCCTCTTAATACTACTTTCACAGTATCCCAATTATTTTGATATGATATATTTTCATTCTCATTTGTTTCTATGTATCTTTTGATCTCTCCTTTTATTTCTTCTTTGACCTAGTCATTCTGTAGTAGCATGTTGTTCAATCTCCACATATTTGTGGTTTTTCCTGCTTTCTTTTTTGCAGTTGATTTCTAATTTTGAAGCATTATTCAGAGAACATGCTTTCTATGATTTCAACCTTCTTAAATTTTTTATGGAGAGTTTTGTGTCCCAACATATGATCTATCCTTGAGAATGTTCCATGTACACTAGAAAAGAATGTATACTTTGGTGTTCTAGCATGAAATGCTCTATAAATGTCGATCATGTCCTTTTGGTCTAATGTGTCATATTCGGGTGATATTTCCTTATTGATATTCTGTTTGAATGACCTATCCATAGCTGTCAATTGGGTATTTAGGTCCCCTACTGTAATCGTGTTTTTGTCAGTTTCTCCCTGTAGTTCTGTTAGTAGTTGCTTTATATATTTTGGTGCTCTCTGATTGGGAGACTCTCTTAATATGACAATTAAGTTCACAAACTCATCCTAGAAAAAGTACTATATACTTCATTGATGAATATCACTATGGTCGCCTTCGAAGTCCTCCACTTGGGAAGCTATGCTCTGATGCCAGAGCCTAGTCCACCCTTCAAAACAATTTTAGAACTCTTTTTCTGGAATGGCCATCAGAGCTGTCATCATATTACCCTTGATGTCCTTTAAATATTTCCTTTATCTTCAGGTAAAGAAAGAAGTCATTGGGGCCAGATCAGGTAAGTAGGGACAGTGTTTCAATACAGTTATTTGTTTACTGGCTAAAAGGTCCCTCACACATAGTGCTGTGTGAGCTGGCGCATTGTTGTGATGCAAGAGCCAAGAATTGTTGGTGAAAATTTCAGGTCATCTAACTTTTTCATGCAGCCTTTTCAGCACTTCCAAATAGTAAATTTGGTTAATTGTTTGTCCATTTGGCAGAAATTCATAATGAATAATCCCTCTGATATTAAAAAAAAAAAAGTTAGCATCATCATTGCAACAAGTTCGCAAACTTAATTGTCAGACCTTGTATATGTTAATAAGTGTTATGCCTTCCTGTTGTATTATCCCCTTAATCATTATTTAATGTCCATCTTTGTCCGTTGGTACTTTTTTTTTTTAAATCTGGATATCTATTTCATCATATATAAGTATTGCTACACACACTTTTCTCTGGATGCTATTTGTTTGGAGTATAGTTTCCTACCTTTTCACTTTGAGTATATACTTGTCCTTGCAAGTGAGATAGGTCTCTTGAAAGCAGCATATGGTTGAGTTTTGTTTTATGATCCAATTTGCTACCAATTTTTTATTGGTGAGTTCAGATGATTTACATTTAGGACAATTATTGATATATGAGGATTTCTGATAGCCATTTTAACTTTCATTTTCTTGTAGCCCTGTCTCCATTGTTTCTTTTCCTTTGTGTTTCTGCCTGTTATTTTCCTTTGGTATTATTCTATTAATTTTTTTCTCTTTTTCCTTTTTTATGTTATGTGTCTCAGTTGTGGATTTGTTTGTTTGGTGTGGTTACCATTAAATTCATGTAAAAGAAATTTCATATATACAGTAATCCTTTTTTTAGCATGCATCTTATCTCCATTCCCCTTTTCAAATTCAGACCTTTACCCCCTTTTATGTTTTTGTTGTCACAAATTATCCCTATTTGTGCTGTCAGTTGATTTCTAAGTTGTAGTAGCAGCAATTTTCTTCTTTTCTTTTTCTTTTGTATGTTTTTACCTCCTTTAAGCTATATTATATTTAAGTGGATAGGGCCCTATTCTGAATAGGGATTGTGATTTCCTGTTTCTGTCTGGCTATTAGTTAACTTACTCATAGTTTTGTATCCTTTTGTATTTTTTTCCAGTATTTCCTGTAATGCAGGCCTTGTGGTGGAAAATTCCCTTAGCTTCTGTATGTCTGGAAAGGTCTTTATTACTCCTTCATATCTAAAGAATTACATCATTGGATACATTATTCTTAGCTAGTAATTTCTTTCTTTCCTTTAATACTTTGACTATTTGATTCCACTCCCTCCTAGCTTGTAGAGTTTCTGCTGAAAAATCTGATGACAATCTAATGAGCTTTCCTTTATAGGTTACCATCTCTTTCCCTGGCTTACTTGAGAATTCTTTCTTTGTCATTAATTTTTGACAGTTTTAATATAATATGTCTTGGAGAAGGTGTTTTTGGATTGAGATAAGTAGGTGTTCTGTTTGCTTCTAGGATCCAGTTCTTTCCATAGGTTAGGGATGTTCTCACTGACTATTTGTTTGAATATACTCTCTTTTCCTTACTCCCTCTCTTCTCCTTCTGGTATACCCATTATTCTTCATTATTCTTATATGACTCTTTCTGATGAAGTCAGATAGTTCTTGCAGGGTTCTTTCATTTCTTTTAACTCTGATCTCTCTCTTTTTCCATCTGCATCTTTTCCAGATTTCTATCTTTGATATCACTAATTCTTTCCTCCATCTGGTTAGCAATACGCTCTAAACTCTCTGCTTCATTCTTCACCTCTTTTATTGAGCTCATCAGCTCCAGAATTTCTATTTGTTTCTTTTAAAATTTTTCAGTATCTTTGGTAAAGTATTCATTTTTTTCATTGCTTTCACTTCTGAGTTCATTAAACTGTCTGTCTGTGTTTTCATGTAACTTATTAAGTTTTTCAGAATTACGATCTTAAATTCTCTGTTATTTAAATCACGTATTTCGTGTCTTTAAGTTTATTTTCCAGAGATTTTTCATTTTCTTTCTGAGCTTCCTTATTACCTTGGTTGTTTGTGGTACTGGACGGATTATTTTTCTGCCTAAGCTTCAAAAGGAGTGAATTCTGCCGCAGGTTGATAAGAAGTGGTCTTTCTCTTGTTTTCTAATGGGTGGCACTGGAGCATTTTATTTTCTCTTGCAGTGCTCCGGCTGGTTTTTCAAAATCTCTGCTGGGTGGTGGGAGATCCCTTGTATTCTCTGGGGAGGTAAATATCTCCTCTGTGACCAGGTCACCTCAGTCTCAGGGCACCACCCCTGTGGGAGAGTGTGGTGGGTGATGGGCACCTGAAACCCTGAAATCCTAGTGCTGCCCCTGCAGCCATGCACAGATGCAGTGCTGTGCTGCCTTAACTGTCCCAGGTGCCCCCTGCTGGGATCAACCCTGAAGGGTGGGGGTGGGGTGGGCTAGGAGATGCTGCTTGTGTGCTTGTGACTTGTTCTCCTCCCAGTAATGGCAGCTGTTAGATTTCAGGAGCCTTGTCTCTGTATCTCCACCCTTGTCACTGGGATTATCTGCAGTGTGTGTCTGCTGCTCAGGATCTGTCTCTCCAGTTGTCAGGACTGTAGATATTTTGTTTTGTAACCTGACCCTCAGTGCTACAATTTCTTCTGGGGCCCACTGATAGCTCTGGGAGGGTGTGGAGATGTGAGCTCTGGAAGGAGAGGGGGAAGACGCGGGTAGGTAGCCAGGCTTCGTGGCTTTGTTTTCTGCCTGGCAATGGCAGGTGCTAGAAGACAGCTGTCACACTTCTGCGTTTGGTCTCTGCCCTGATTGTTGGGTTCAGCCATATTATATGCTGATCACTCAGGCAGGAATGTGTGGAGTGCCAGAGAGTGCACCTGCAGTATGAATCTTCCCTTCTTTAAAGACCCACAGTAAATTCTGGGCTGCATTCATGACACCAATCTCTGCTCTTCTCCCTTCCTTCCTCCGCTGTTCACCCCAATTCACCCACCTTCAGATGTTTTGATGCATGGATCTCTCAGATACATTGTGCAGGGAATTCTTTGTTAAATTATGACTGTTTAACTTGTTAAAACTTCAAAGGGAGACATCAAAGTGACCTCTTATTCCACCATGCTTCTGACGCTCCACCAGAGCTTTTTATTTTAAGGCAAAATTAGTAAAATTAGCGTTTTCCCTCAACAGAACAAACAAGGTAATCAAAATGGTTATGGAGTTCAACCCATCTAGAACTAGCCTCTTTATTTGTGCTTCTACCTGTTCTGTAAAGGGGAATAAAGGCAATCTCTCAGTTCAATGAATATAAAATTGAAAAGTCAAAAAAAACATATACTTTTTGCCTTTTATGTCATTTGATATGTCATGTGATATGTCATTTTTCTCTCAGTGCTTTAAGATCTTTTTATCTTTCAGCATTTGTCTATGAGCTGTGATGTTCTTTTTGTTCATCCTACTTAATGTTCCTTTGGCTTCTTGAATCTTTAAAGTTTTTCACCAAACTTGGAACATTTTTAGTCATTATTTCTCCAAATATTTCTCCCCTTTTCTTTGCCCTCTCTTTCTGCATCCCCAATTACATGGATGTTAGGATTACATTGTCCCACAAATTTCTAAAGCTCTATCCATGTTACTTATTGTTTTTCAGATTGTGTAATTTCTATTAATCTATTTTTATGTTGTGGATTCTTTCTTCTGCTGTCTCACATCTACTTTGGGGTAAATTTAGTACATTTAAGTTATTTCACTTTTCAGCTCTAGACTTTCCAATTAATTCTATTCCATAGTTCCCATATCTTTGTTGATATTCCTCACTTGTTCACTTATCATAATATATTTTCTTTCAATTATTTGAAAATTTCCCCTTAATTTTTGAGGAGATTTACAACTATTTTGAAAACTTTATCTGCTAACTCCAACATCTGGGCTCTATTGAAGTTGGTTATCATTGACTTCTTTCTGTCTGTGTAAGAGTTACACTTTTCTAGTTCATTGAAAGTCTAATAATTTTTTGTTTAAAATTGGATATTGTAGATATTCACATGAAATTCAAACTTAATTCTGATTCACTCACCTGGACTCTATTGTTGATTTGACAGGCTTAGCAGTGAGTGGTAACACTGTTCTCTGAGATCTCTAATGTGTTCCACTGAGATGCGAGACGTAAAGAGTCTATAAATTTGTAAAAATATCTTTGTCTGGCTCACACCTCTTTCTTTAAGGTAAAAGCTCTGGATATGAGCAAGTAGTTAGGGGGCAGAATAGAATGAAAGCTACTGGGATGGGCAAACAAATTTATGGCAGTGGAGGAAAAACAACAATTCTGGTGCCTGAGGGAGAAACATTTAAGATCCCTGGAGATGTCAAGATGGAAATATAATTAATGATCTCTTAGGCCTCTCTATATAACACTAAAGCTTAATAAAATAATTATATGGTCCACCTGAATCAAATAGAGGTTGTGGCTGACAATCTTACTACTGTTGGGTTTATCACCTCATCCACATGCTATGAAAACAGAAAATCTTAAGGCAACATGGCCAATCCTGAACTATTCTGCCAAATCAAACACTATCAATAACAGTATCATATGTGTACAAACAAAACATATAGAGGAGCACAACCTTGTTTCAATATGACTGATACAAATTCATATACTTGTCCTAATGCTGAAGCAGCCTTGGGGTTATGCCATGTACAATGGCAAAAGTTGCATGGTCCATGTGACTTAACTAAACCAATATCATGATGACCCAAATCAAATTTAATAAACTCTGGGGGACAAAAGTCAAGATTCTGTAGGACCAAAGGGTGGATTACAGAGAGAGACAGCTCTCCATTGGTCTCTTGTGTTTCTACATGTCTTGCAAGGCCAAGAATTCAAGGCCTTGCTCACTCTTTACACAAGCCATTTTTCAGGGTTGGGACTGTACTCAGAAACCTTGAGGGATAAGGTAATCTCTCTCTTTGAGACAAAAAACAGCTTGCTTACTTCTCACTACAAACGTGATTAATTCCCAAGGCTCAGAGTTCCTTAGCTGCAATGCACTAACACACACGTTTGGAATCACAGAAGGGAAAATCCAAATAAGGCAGAAGAAATATTGGAAAAAATATTGGCTGGGAATTTTAAAAAGTTAATCATAGACATCAAATCACAGATTCAAGAATCTCATAGAATAACAAGCGACATAAATACTACTTCTACTACTACTACCACTACTACTACTACTACTGCGAAGAAAACCCAGAGATTAACAGCAGGCATATTTTATCCAAATTTCTGAAAATAAAGATAGAGAACACTTTGGAGGTAACTAAAGAAAAGGATACATTACATACAGAGAAAGAAAGATAAGAATTTAAGCAGACTTCTCTTCAGAAACCACTCAAGTTTAAAAATAATGGTATTATATCTTTTAAGTACTGAAAAAAAAAGCTGTTAACCCAGAATTCTATATCCCAAAAAAAGATGTTTTTCAAAAATGAAGGAGAAATAAGGACTTTCTCGAACAAACAATAATTGTGGAAATTTATTGCTGTCTACTTTACAAGAAATATGAGTAATAAAGTTTTTCTGGCTGAAGAAAAATTATTTTAAGGGAAACTTGGATCTTTACAAAGACATGAAGTGCAATAGAAATGAAATACATGAAGGTAAAATAAAATTATTTTTATCTTATTTTTGTTTTAAAAGATAGCAGTCTATAGCAAAAATAGTAGTAATGTATTTTGTGTTTAAATGATACACAAAAGTAAAAGTTATGACAACAATAACACAAAGGTTGGGAGGCAGCAAATGAAAAATACCATTGTAAGATCATTACAGTATGTTTTAAATGGTATTATATTATATGAAGGTAGACTTATTGGATAAAATTTGTATATTTTAAACTCCAGGGCAAACACTAAAAGTGTTTAAAGGGATATAAATAAAAATTTAATAAAGAAAATAAAATGGAATTAAAAAAATAACCCAAGAGTACTCACTTTGGCAGCACACATACTAAAACTTGAATGATACAAGGGAGATTAACATGACCCCTGTGCAAGTATGACATGCAAGTTCATGAAGTGTTCCATATTTTTATGATGTTTTAATATAGTAGAGACGTACGAATTAGTATCCTTTTCAATTAATGTTGTTTGTGAAGTTTATCTTCACATTGTTGTGGGGAGCCATGATTTCTTGTTTATTCTGTAACCTTGCAGACTGGCTCAGTTTTTAGTTCCTGAGGCATTGTCTCTGCTTACACCTGGAGGGTGCTTGCAAGCTGCTAAGGAATGAGGTGGGAACGGCCAGTTCCAGGACACAGATCACTGATGATTATCAGGGTAATTGGTGGGCTTTGTCATTGAGATAATGACTTTGGGAAAGTTTCAGTGAGTCTGTAGTTCATATGTAAAAGTTGCAAATTTTACTTTCAATGAGGAAATGCTCACTCGTGATTGTTAAGCTGCACGTACACAGGTGGTTTACATTGGTAAAGGAAAGTAAACTCCGCGCTTCAGGATCACTGAAGACCGGCCGCATCATCATTTTGTGTGAGTGTCTTTTTTCATTCCCACTCACCCATTCAGGAACTGTTCGATTTGTGGCGGCTGGTACACCACACGTTGTTCCTTATTATGCATAAATATAATCTTATACCTGTATAATATTCCATCATTTACTCAACTACTCCTCCAGTTATCTTTCTATATTATGAATAATACTGGAACTTATTTATATTGAAATCTGAAGTTTTGGAAAAATAAATAATGTCATTTTATTACTTGTGAAAAAAAAAATAACCTAAGAGAAGTTAAAAGAAAAAAAAAGGATTTCCCAAAAAAAGAACAAATTTAACAGGGAAAAGAGCTAACAAGATGGTAAATGTGGTAGGCAGAATTCTAAGATGATCCCCCAAGATTTCTTGTTCCTGGTATACAAACATCTTCTCCTAGTTATTCAGCTAAACAGTAATCTAGGTGCTGCTTGAAGGGATTTTGCTGATGTAACTAATACCCATAACTAGTTATCCCTGAGGTAGTGAACCTATCCTCAATGAGTCAGACCTAATCTGTTGCTACTTAAAGGGGTAGGGATCTTCCAGATGAAAGAGACGCAAAGTATGAAAGAGACTTGACATGAGAGAGATTCACCTTTGGTGGTTTAAAAACAGGCAGACCCCCAAACCCATAGATAGTGGTTGAACAGTAGGAGAGACACCTCACTGGCAGAGGTTCCCACAGAAGAAGGAGGGGTCCCAGGCCCACACTGGGCTCCCCAGCTCGGGCCTGTGCCAGAAAGAGAAGTTCCCACAGCATCTGGCAGTGAAAGTCAGTGAGGAGTCTGTCTGCCTGTCCCAGTGAGAAGGAAGGCACCTGAAAACTTAGACACCCTCATAAAGAGATTGCACACAGACTCACTCATTTGCAAACACTCACCTGGTCTGTGGTGGAGGGGCAGCAATTCAAGAGGCACCGGAGACTGTGGGGAAAGACTGAGTTGTATGGTTTCAGGACAAAGGCTGGAGGGACAGGAGCCATTATCCCTATGGGGAACCTGCCTCACAGGTAGATTACAGGACAGCGTCATCTGTTTTGTGTTGAAACCCCCCACAAAGGGCCAAATCTGAGACCACATTGATCTGGTTAAATATGTGTGTGTGCACCACATTATTGATGGTCTGGGTCACTGCCCCACATAGCTAGCACTTCAACGCCCAGGACACTCTTGATTACTGAATGGCAGGCTCTGTCCCACAAGCTGCAGAAGCCTTTTACAGCAGTGGCCACCCTGAGGCAGCCCGGGGAACTTTTGGTGGTGGGCAGTGACCCAAAACCTGCACTGCAGTCTTTTTTGGGCAGCTCTCAAGGATTTGCCAGCCTGAAGTGAGCGGTCGCTGGCTTCAGTGTTTTAAGGACATTTTGTGAAGTGGCCACAGGCCAGGCACTGGTGCAAGAACTGAACCTGCATTAAATTTGTAAAAACCATCGGACATGTATTCTGACTCCCTGGACCCTGCCCTGCCCAGCTAGTTCTGCATTGCTGAAGGACTCTCAACACTGGTTCTACCAGCCCAGTCTGTGCACCTAAGGAGGCTTTTTCAATAGCTGAGCCTTATGAGCAAACAGCAGCTAGCAATAGGCCTAGGTAGCCCTGGGCCTTTTGCTAAGGTATCTCAGGCCAAATACTGGTGACAGCCAGCCTCAGTTCGTGACGAGGCCTTCCTCTCCCTACATCCCGATGCAGCACAAGCAGCAACCAACCACATATAGCTTTGTGGATCCTAACAGGTAGCCATAGGCAAGGCTGAAATTAGCCTGCATGAGAGTCCCACCCAAAAGACACCAGAAACAACACACCCAGATGCCAGCTTCAGACTATACCAGAGCACTACCTGGTTAGCTCCACAAGTGGCACACCCAAAGGGATTCTCAACTGGCACAAGAGCCCACAGAAGTGAATATTCCTCTGAGGGGTCAGCCCCCACACAGCAGCTGACACACTGTGAGGATAGCCAATTCAGTCAGTCAGCCTGGGAATCAATCTTATCCACTGATATGCCAAAAGCAATCAAGGCTTAACTACAACAGGAAAACACACACAACACAAGAGGGACACTCCTGGAACACACACACAAGAGATCAGGAAGATTGCTCCAATGGACCACACAGGACACATACTACATAAGGCCACACAACAAAGACTGAGAGACACAGTTGATCTAATTCATAGAAACAAACACAGAAAGGCAGCCAGAATGAGGAAACAAGGAAATATGTCCCAAATAAAAGAATAGGAGAAGACATCGTAAGAATGGCGGCAGTGAGATGAAATTCTTGAGATCCTTTCTGGAACTTACTACAAATTGAACATCTATAACCCATCAAAAGAGTCTCTGCTCATCACACAGAACAGCTAAGAGACTCGCATTAGGATTACTTGAAGGTAGGCAACCTGGAGAGCAGGGGAAGAGGGAAGGGAGCAGTGTGGAGATGCACTACGCTTCTGCAGCTGTGGAGATGTGGGAGCTCCAGGACACAGACCAGAGATCACAAGAGCCAGGCAGTGAGTTCTTTCCCTGTGTCCCACAGCTGATCTCTCTTGCTGAGAGGTCAGCATATCCAGTGTTTGAGGCAATAACCTCAGCTGAGATCTCCAGCTGGGCCCTAGGTTGGACAAAAAGCAAACACCATACCTGGGCCCGTACCCCCACTCTCCCACAGCTCTTCCACCCCCTGCCCTTCCAGAGTCTCAAGCTGGTTCCTGAACTGAGGAATAGTGTCAAATTACAGAGGAGATGTAGCGCTCAGGATCTGGAAAAAGCCAGTTTGCAGCTGTGACCTAGGGAAGAAGGAGGGCAGGAGAGGGAAGACACCTCACTTACCAGCCCCCACCTTTCCTGGGCTGCTTGCTGCAGGTAATTACAACTGCGGAGACATACACAGGGCTCAGCAGCTGGTGGCAGAGGCAGCTCTGGGCTTTCAGCAGCTCGGAAATCTCTCATCCTCCACACCGTCTGACAGAAGAAGTACCCTAAGACTCAGGAGACCTGGGTATAGGATATAAGCCCACCTCCCAGTGGCTGGCTGTGGTGCTCTAAGCGTGCATTTGGACATGCGAGAGCAGAAACTGTACTGACTTTGTAAAAACTATCAACCACACCCTATAGGCCCACTCATCTAGAACTGCAGTGCCAGGGTCACTCTGGACACCTGGTGGCTGGCTATACCCCCACAAGACACAGTCTTTGTACAGCAGAGGACAACCTGGAGATTGCTTTGTGGGATCAAGTGAGACTGGCACTTCATTTTTTTTGTTTTCTTTTTCAGTATTACTATCATTTTTAGCATATATATGTGTGTGTGTGTGTGTGTGTGTGTGTGTATGTGTGTGTGTATGCTAAAATGATAGTATATATGTATATATATGTGTATATATATATATATATATATATATACACACACACACACACACATTTTCCCCTTTCTCTCTTCCTTTTCCTTTTCCTTTTCCTTGTCCTACTTTTCCTGCTTCTTTCCATTCTTCTGTACTGATTTTTTCCCCTTTGGTGTTGCTATTTTTGTTTCTTTTTTTTTTTTAGTTTTGTTTTGTTTTATACTTTTGATATTTTTGCCTGTGTTGAGTGTTGGTTATTGGTTGTTTTTACATGTGAGTGTATTTGTTTTTTTCTTTTTTGCTGTTGTTGTCATGCTTGCTGATTTGTTTTATTCTGAAACTGCCCTATACCAGGGTCGAGCCCAAGAGATACAAGATTAAACACACCCAGAGGCCAACTCCAGACAAAACCAGAGTATTACTGGGTTTGACCTACAACTGACACACCCACAGGGAACTCTCTACAGACACAAGAGTACATAGGAGCCAAGACTCATCTGAAGGGTCAACCCTCACATAGCAGCTCATACACTGTGGGCATAACCAATTCTCAGAACTAGTCAGCCTAGGAGTCAATCAACCTACTGACAAGTCATAAAACAATTAAAGCTCAACTTTCACAGGAGAATACATAAAACACAAGCATCACATCTGGAGCACATGCACAGGATAATAGGGAAGCAGTGCAAGTAAAATATAAAAGACACATACTACATAAGACCACACAACAAAGACTGAGAACCCTAGGGGATCTACCTAACACATCAAAGCAAACACAGAGAGTCAGCCAGAATAAGGAAATAAAGAAACATGTCCCAAATAAAAGAACATAAGAAATCTAAAGAATTGAAACCAAATGAAATAGAGGTGACCAACCTATCAGAGACAGAGTTGAGAACACCGATGATAAGAATGTTTAAGGAGCTTAGTGAAGAAATAAAGAAAGAGAGAAATCATAAAGAACAACCAGTTAGGACTAAAGAACAATAATTGAAATAAAAAACACACTTGAAGAAATTACCATCAGGTTATATGAGGCTGAGGATCGAATCAGCAATTTAGAAGACAAGATAGCACAGATCACCCAAAGGGAGCAACAAAAAGAAAAAAGAATAAAAAACAATGAAAATGGTTTAAAAGACCTGTCGGGTAACAAAGTGCAACAACATGCACCTCATAAGAATTCCAGAAGGTGCAGAGAGGGAGCAAGGGATTGACAACAGAGTTGAAGTAATATTAACCGAAAACTTCCCTAACCTGGTGAAAGAAATTGACATACAAGTCCAGGAAGTGCAGAGAGTTCCAATCAAGATGAACCCAAACAGGCCCACATCGAGACACCTTATAGTTAAAATGGCAAAGGTTAAAGATAAAGAGAGAATCCTAAAAGCAACAAGAGAAAGACAGCAGGGTACATACAAGTGAACTCTTATAAGACTGTCAGCTGACTTTTCTACAGAAACTTTGCAGGCCAGAAGGGAGTGGGAGGAGGTATTCAAAGTGATGAGAAACAAAGCCCTACAAACTAGATTGCTTTATCCAGCAAGGCTATCATTTAAAATTGAAGGAGAGATAAAGAGCTTCCCAGAAAAGAATAAGCCAAAGGAATTCATTACCACCAAGCCAAAAATGCAGGAAATGTTAAAAGGGCTTCTGTAAGCAGAAGACAGATGAAAATAATCTAACGAATGAAGACTAGAAATACAAATAACAAAATGGAAATAACCACGTACCTATCAATAATCACTTTAAATGTAAGTGAATTAAATGCTCCAATCAAAAGACATAGGGTTGCTGAGTGGATAAGAAAAGAAGACCCTTACGTATACTGTATATAAAAGACTCACTTCAGATCAAAAGACACACACAGGCTGAAAGTGAAGGGGTGGAGTAAGATATTTCATGCAAATAAAATGAGAAAAAATCTGTGTAGCAATACTTATATCTGACAAAATAGACTTTATTTTTTTCAAAATAGACTTTAAAATGAAGAATATATTAAAAGACAAACATCGGCACTACATAGTAATAAAGGGATTGATTCTACAAGAGGACATAACCTTAGTAAACATCTATGCATCCACCATAGGAGAACCTAAATATATAAAACAGATATTGATTAACATAAATACAGAGATCAATACACTATCATAGTAGGGGACTTAAACACACTACAGGCAATGAAGGACAGGTCCTCCAGACAGAAAACAAATATGGAAACAGTGGTCTTAAATGAGACATTGAAACAGTTGGATCTAACAAAGCTGCAGAATACACATTCTTCTCAAGCGTACATGAAACATTTTCCAAGATAGACCACATCTTAAGCCACAAAACAAGTCTCAATAAATTTAAGAAAATTGAAATCATATCAAGCATCTTCTCTGACCAAAGTGATATGAAATTAGAAATCAATTACAAGAAAAAACTGGAAGACACACAAATACATTGAGGCTGAATAACATGCTACTAAATAATGAACGGATCAACAATGAGATCAAGGAAGATATCAAAAGATATCTCGAGACAAACAAAAATGAAAACACAATGACCCCAAATCTATGGGATGCAGTGAAAAAGACATAAGAGGGAAATTCCTAGCAATGCAGGCCTACCTAAAGAATCAAGAAAAATCACAAATCAACAGTTTATCCTTACACTTAAGTCATCTGGAAATAGGACACCAAAATAAGTCCAAAGGGAGTACAAGGAAGGAGCTAATAAAGATGAGAGGGGAAATAAATGAAATAGATACCAAAAAACAATACATAAGATTGATGAAACTAGGGGACACGTCACCAAAATGGCGGCATGAGGTGAGCCTCTGTAAATCTACCCTGGAATTCACAACAAATCGAACAACTATAACTCCGCAAAGGACTCTCTGCACAGCAGACAGGCAAGATGAAGAGGCCCACTACTGAATTCACCTAAAGGTGGGCGAATCTCACGAGGGGGGGACCAGGGAAGGTAGAAGTGCGGAGACGTAGAAACACGGGCGCAGGATGCAGACCTAGCTCAGTGCTCCGAGCTCGCTGCATCCCGGAACTACCTCAGCTGCGGGAGAGGGAAGAACTCAGACTGCTAGGGCTCCGTTTATGGCCCACAGAGCTGAGGGGACAGCATATAACACAGCTGAACCCAACGCTCACGGCAGAGACCTCGGAGCAAGGACTGAGGGAAGAAGGCTGAAAACGGTGGTGTAAGCCCTCACTGCCAAGCAGAGAATGGAAGCCTTAGGCACTGAGACTAGCTGCCCCCTCCTTATGCTCCCAGAGCTCGACCGGCCCCCACCTGCCTAGTGCTAGAAGCAGAACAATAGCGGTGTCAGATAAAAAGAACAGAATATTTGCTGTTCTGAGAATTGTGGTCCACAGACACAGATTCGCAGCCCAACTAGTTCCGGCAAACGCGAGGGAGCTGTGGAAGCAGGACCGGCTGTGGTGGTGGTCGCCGCCATTGCTCTGGAACAACTCTCACAACTCACCTCACCCCTACCCCCACCTATCTGGGCGGATCCCTGCAGGAGTAAACAGAACTGCTGAAACATACAGGCTCTGAATCTGGTGCAGGAAGAGCTTTGGAACTTCAAAAGCTCTCCGCATACCCACACGGACACTGCGCCCTGTGACCCAGGCGAACTATTAACAGAAGAGAAGCCCATCTCCCACGGAATCCTCCCATTGTGTGAGAAGCTGGAATGGTGCAGAGAAAACATAGCACTACACTGTCAGAGAGAGAAAAAAGGCTGTAGTGGAAGAGAAAATAAAATATTCTACCAACAAGTATTGGAAAACAAAAGAAAGACCTCTTCCTATGAACCTGTTACAGAAGCATCTACTCTTGCAGATGTCTAGGAAGAGAAATAATAAATCTGTAGTTCCCATGAAAAACCAAGGCAACAAGTCAGCTCAGAAAGAATGAGAAAAGTCTCCAGAAAAGGAAATTAAAGACATGGAAATCTGTGACTTAAATGACAGAGAATTCAAGATTGCAGTTCTGAAAAAACTCAACGAGATGAAAGAAAACACAGAAAGGCAGTTTAATGAACTCAGAAACACAATCAAAGAACAACATGAGCATTGTACGAAAGAGATTGAAACTTTAAAAAAGAACCAAATAGAATTTCTGGAGATTAAGAACTCAATAGAAGAAATGAAGAATGAAATAGCCAGCTTAGGTAGTAGAGTTGACCAGATGGAGGAAAGAATCAGTGACATAGAAGATAGAAACCTGGAAATGACATGGATGGAAGAAGAAAGAGAATTGAGACTTAAAAGAAATGAAAGAACTCTACAAGAACTTTCTGACTCCATCAGAAAGAGTAATGTAAGAATAATGGGCATACCAAAGGAGAAGAAAGAGAGAGGGAACAGAGAATATATTCAAACAATTTGTCGATGAGAACTTCCCAAATTTGTGGACAGAACTGGATCCTCGAATCCAAGAAGCAAATAGAACACCTAATTACCTCAATCCCAACAGGCCTTCTCCAAGGCACATTGTATTGAAGCTGTCTAAAATCAACGACAAAGAAAGAATCCTCAAGGCAGCCAGGAAAAAGAAGATGGTAACCTACAAAGGAAAGCCCATTAGATTATCATCAGATTTTTCAGCAGAAACTCTACAAACCAGGAGGGAGTGGAAACAAATATTCAAACTATTGAAAGAGAGAAATTATGAGCCAAGAATAATATATCCAGCAAAGATATACTTTAGATATGAAGGAGGAATAAAGACCTTTCCAGACATACAGAAGCTGAGGGAAATTTATAATACACAACCTGCACTACAAGAAATACTAAAGGAGGCTATTCGACCACCATCAACAGGGACAATTTGTGGCAAAAAAAAAAAAAAAAGGGGGGGGGGGAGAGTAAAGGCCTGAACTGGAATATTGGAATGGAGAAAATAAGCATGCTGAAGAAAATGGAATACACTAAATATCAAATTTTTTTTTACATAAACATAAGGGTAACCACTTAAAAAAAATTCAGAATTGAAATATATACTGTAATAAAAGGTAAACAGAGGGAAACATCATAGAATACCACCACACGGAAGTAATAGACAACAACAAAAAGGCAAAGAAACAATGGAGACACAGCCTTACCAGAAAATTAAAGATAGAATGACAGGAAATCCTCACATATCAATAATCACCCTAGATGTAAATGGACTGAACTCACCAATAAAAAGGCACAGAGTAGTAAATTGGATCAAAAACTGAACCCAACCATATGCTGTCTTCAAGAGACACATCTCAGCTATAAGGACAAGCATAGACTCAAAGTGAAAGGGTGGGAATTGATATTCCAAGCAAATGGTATCCAGAGTAAATCAGGTGTAGCCATACTGATATCAGAGGAAACAGACTTCAGGGTGAAAAAGGTAACAAGAGACAAAGATGGACATTTCACAATGGTAAAGGAGACTATACAACGAGAAGACATAACAGTCATCAATATTTATGCCCCCAATCAGGGAGCACCGAAATATACCAAGCAACGACTAACAGAACTAAAGTGAGAAATTGACCAAAACACAATTATACTAAGGGACTTAAATACATCATTGATAGCTATGGATAGATCATCCAACAGAAAATAAATCGAAATAGCAGCCCTAAATGACACATTAGATGAAATGGACATAATTGACATAATTGACATATATACAGCACTTCATCCTAAAACATCAGACTACATATTATTTTCTAGTGTACATGGAACATTCTCAAGGATAGACCATATATTGGGACACAAAATTAGCCCCAGCAAATCTAAGAAGATTGAAATCATGTCAAGCATATTCTCTGATCACAAGGCTTTGAAATTGGATATCAACTGCAAAAAGAAAGCAGGAAAAAACACAAATACATGGTGATTAAACAACATACTTTTAAAGAACGATCGGGTCAAAGAAGAAATTAGAGGAGAGATCAAAAGATACATAGAAACAAATGACAATGAAAATACATTCTACCAAAATTTTTGGGATGCAGCAAAAGCAGTTTTAAGAGAGAAATTGATATCATTATAGGCCTATCTCAAGAAACAAGAAAAATCCCAAATAAATAACCTCATGTTACACCTTAAAGAACTAGAAAAAGAAGAGCAAATGAAACCCAAGGTCAGCAGAAGAAAGAAAAAATAAAAATCAGAGCACAACTAAATGAAATAAAGAACAAAAAGACACCAGAAAAAATTAATGTGACAAAGAGCTGGTTCTTTGAAAAGATTAACAAAATTGACAAACTCTTGACTAGACTCACTAAGATAAAGAGAGAGAAGACATTAATTAACAAAATCAGAAATGAAAAAGGGGAAGTTGTCACGGACACCACAGAAATACAAAGGATCATCCAAGAATACTATGAAGGACTATATGCCACCAAATTCAATAACCTAGAAGAAATGGACAAGTTCTTAGAAACATATAGCCTTCCTAGTCTGAACCATGAAGGACTGGAAAGTCTAAACAGACCGTCACCAGTAACGAAATTGAAGCAGTCATCCAAAACCTTCCCAAAAGCAAAAGTCCTGGACCAGATGTCTTCACTAGTGAATTCTACCAAACCTTCAAAGGGGATCTAATACCAATCCTGCTCAAACTCTTCCAAAAAATTGAAGAAGAGACGGTACTCCCTAACTCATTTTATGAGGCCTACATTACCCTGATATCCAAACCTGGTAAGGACAACACAAAAAAAGAAAATTACAGACCAATATCTCTGATGAATACAGATGCAAAAATCCTAAACAAAATTATAGCAAATCGAATACAACAATGGATTAAAAAGATTATTCATCACGACCAAGTGGGGTTCATCCCTGGGTCACAAGGATGGTTCAACATCCGCAAATCTATCAATGTGATTTATCACATAAACAAAATAAAGGACAAAAATCATATCATTATATCAATTGATGCAGAAAAAGCATTTGACAAGATACAACATCCATTTATGATTAAAACACTTAATAAAATAGGTACAGAAGGAACATACCTTAACATAGTAAAGGCCATATATGCCAAACCCTCAGCAAATCTCATAATTAATGGTGAAAAACTGAAGCCCTTTGCTCTACGTTCAGGAACACGATAGGGCTGTCCCCTATCACCTCTGCTTTTCAACATAGTGTTGGAAGTCCTTGCCAGAGCAATCAGGCAAGAGAAAGAAATAAAAGGCATCCAAATTGGGAATGAAGAAGTTAAATTATCACTCTTTGCTGATGACATGATGCTATATATAGAAAACCCTAAAGACTCCACCAAAAAGCTCTTAGAAACAATCAACGAATACAGTAAAGTTGCTGGCTACAAAATCAACCTATGAAAGTCCATTGTATTCCTATACACTAACAATGAAATCTCAGAAAAAGAAATACAAAAAACAATTCCTTTTGCAATTGCAGCAAAAAGAATAAAATACCTAGGAATAAGCTTAACCTAGAATGTGAAAGACCTATATAATGAAAACTATAAGACATTTTTAAAAAAAAATTGAAGAAGACACAAAGAAATGGAAAGGCATTCTGTTCTCATGGATTGGAAGAATCAACATAGTTAAAATGGCCATATTACCCAAAGCAATACACAGATTTAATGCAATCCCCATGAAAATCCCAATGGCATTTTTTAAAGAAATAGAAAAATAAATCATCAGATTTGTTAGGAACTAGAAAAGACCCCAAATAGGCAAAGCAATCTTAAGAAAAAAGTACAATGCTGGAGGTATCACACTCCCTGACTTTAGCTTGTACTACAGGGCAACAATAATCAAAACAGTATGGTATTGGCAGAAAAACAGACACATAGACCAATGGAATAGAATTGAGAATCCAGAAATAAAACCACAGAAATATGGACACATAATTTTTGACAAAGAAGCAAAAAACGTACAATGTAGAAAAGACAGCCTCTTCAATAAATGGTGCTGGCAGAATTAGAAAGCCATGTGTAAAGAATGAAACTGGACTGCTTTCTGTCACCATGTACCAAAATTAATTCAAAATGGATCGAAGACTTTAGCATTACCTAAAACAATATACTGCATAGAAGAAAACATAGGTACTAAACTTATGGACCTTGGGTTCAAAGAGCATTTTATGAATTTGACTCCAAAGGTAAGGGAAGTAAAAGCTAAAATAAAAGAATGGGACTATATCAAACTTAAAAGCTTCTGCATAGCAAAAGAAACCATCGACGGTATAAAGAGGCAACCAACTGAATGGGAGAAGATTTTTGCAAACTTTGCCTCCAATAAGGGGCTAATATCCAAAATATACAAGGAACTCATGCAACTCAACAACAGAAAAACAAACAACCCAATTGAAAAATGGGCAGATACCATTTGTGACAACATGGATGGATCTTGAGAATATAATGCTAAGCGAAATAGGTCAGACAGAAAAAGCAGAGAACCATATGATTTCACTGATACGTAGTATATGAACCAAAAACAACAAAAGAACAAGACAAACAAATGAGAAACAAAAAGTCACACACAGAGACAATAGTTTAGTGGTTACCACAGGGTAAGGGGGAAGGAAGGTGGTAGATGAGGGTAAAGGGGATCAAATATATGGTGATGGAAGGAGAATTGACTCTGAGTGGTGAACACACAATGGGATTTATAGATGATGTAATACAGAACTGTACACCTGAAATCTATGTAACTTTATTAACAATTGTCACCCCAATAAACTTTAATTGAAAAAAATATGCATGCATATATGAAACACCCTTGAACAAAAAAAAAAAAAAAAAGAAAAGAAAAGAAAAGAAAAGAAAAGAAAAATGGGCAGAGGACCTGAAGAGACGAATGTCTCCAAAGAGGACATACAAATGACAGAAAGGCATATGAAAAAATGCTCAACATCAGTGATCATCAGAAAAATGCAAATAAAAACCACAATTTGATATCACCTTACCCCAGTCAGAATGGATATCATCAACAAGACAAATAGTAACAAGTTTTGGAGAGTCTGTGGAGAAAAGGGAACCGTGATACACTGTTGGTGGGAATGCAGACTGGTGTAGCCACTATGGAAGGCAATGTGGAGGTTCCTCAAAAAATTAAGAACAGAATTACCATATGACCCAGCAAAACTCTCCTGGGTATCTACCCAAAAAATCTAAAAACAGTTTTACATAAAGACATGTGTGCTCCAATGTTCATTTCAGCTTTATTTACGGTGGCCAAGACATGGAAACAACCAAAATGTCCTTCGATAGATGAATGGATAAAGAAGTTGTGGTATATATACCCAATGGAATACTATTCGGCGGTAAGAAAATATGAAATAGAACCATTTGTGACCACATGGATGGATCTTGAGAGTATAATGCTAAGCGAAATAAGTCACAGAGAAAAAGCAGAGAACCATATGATTTCACTGGTATGTGGTATATAAACCAAAAGCAATGAAAGAATAAGACAAACAAATGAGAAAGCAAAACTCATAGACACAGACAATAGTTTAGTGGTTACCAGAGGGTAAGGGGGGAGGCGGGTGGTAGATGAGGGTAAGGGGGATCAAATATATGGTGATGGAAGGAGAACTGACTCTGGGTGGTGAACACACGATGGGATTTATAGATAATGTAATATCGAATTGTATACCTGAAATCTATGTAACTTTACTAACAATTGTCATCCCAATAAGCTTTAATTGAAAAAAGAATCACATTTAAGCACCTTCTATTTCACCATCTAGTTGGAAAGATACAACCTGTGAGGACAGTGAAATGCAAATGAAAGGCTTTTTTTCTGTTTATTTGCCTATTGCCCTATATCTAGGAAGTTGCTAGTTCTCCTCTCTGTCTTTCTTCTTCATGTCACTCTAACTCACTGCTTTTTGCACACACCACTATGCTAAGATGAACATTATTAAAGAAAAACAACCCAGGCAAGGGAGGATAAAGGAAAACGATGACTAAATCACGTATACCTCAACAATCACAAAAGAAAGGTAGAAACCTTCACCTCTAAGTTTCTAGATGTTCATGCTGCGAAAGGAGGTTGAAATTTAGCACAAAATAGTATTTTATAGTTTTGCATTATCCCTGAGTACATAAGTTCATCTATTCTCAAGTGCTTCTTAACTATTGATAGTAGTTAAATAATGTGGCAATCTATTGTTCCGTTTTAAATATTGGTTATCTGTTGAGAATGTAGTTAAATTTTTAAAAATTGACATCTTTGTGGTCATTTATCATCAGTAAACATGCTTAAAGACTTTCAAAATATGTCTTACTTCATGAGACTTACTGTATTCAAAACATTTATGATAATAATCAGAGCCTTTCAAACCTTCCAGGTAACCATAGTCTTTTTTTTCTGCTCCTGGCATGGCCAAGGAAACATATTTTATTCTATTAAGAAATAGATTGTTCTCAGATATTTAAGAGAAATCTTTATTTAGTTTTTTAGAGTATATCCTTGTTTCAGGGTAACTGAAGATAAGATCATTAAGTATATTCAAAGAGTGTCATCCTTTTATGTTATCTTCAAGATACAATCATTTTAAGAAATGATCTGTACTATATGCAAATCCTTGATAATTCTTTAAAACCCAGTTTTTAAGACATTATTTGTGGTTTATTTATTTTTTTTTTCACACATAGAAGTGATATAAAGAATTGAGAATACTTTGCCTAGGTTAAGAGGGAAACATATTTTGACCAGGGAGATCTGTACGAAGCCAAAAGGGATTATTTCATTTATTTTCCCAAACAAGTGTCCCAGTTCTCCATTTCATCTCATATATTTGTCAGGCCTCTATGGAGAGACCACTGTGTAAATCCTAAACTCTATCCAAGTTTCAGTTCTTCAGCTGTGAAGTTGAGATCTTCCAGCCTACCCATATGGTGGAAAAAATATCAAACACAATGTAAAAATGTTTTCTGCCCATGTGACTCTGGGCCCTAAAGTTAGGCAGGAATTGTGGTTAATCAAGGGAACTCCAAGCAAACTAGTGTGGGCTCCCTACCTCATGCCTTATATTCTGAAAGGGGTGGGAAATCAGTTCTCTTGGTAGGCAAATGTGGTGCCGTGTTTTATTGACAATTGTGGGACTACAGTAAGGGCTTTCCTCCAATCTTCCCTTCAAGAAGGTGAAAAGCAAAATTTGAGGATCAATTCAGTATGTCCAATATCAATCTTACAGAAGTTTCATAGAGAGAAAAGAAGAAATCAAGAGGAAGAAGTTATCAAAGATAACATATTAAAGTTTTCCATTATAGAGGACATGAGTCCCTGGTGTGAAGGGATTCATCAAGTATGCTATACAATGCATTAAAGAAAAAGAAAAATTCACACAAGAAGCATAAGAATCAAAAGGAGATCGGACTTTTCAACAACAATGAATTGTAGAGGAAAATAGAGCAATGCCTGCCATTTCTGAGAGAAAATTACTTTTAACCTAGAATTTTCCACTCAACAAATATAGGTCAAGTGTGAGAGTACAATGAAGACATTTTCAGATATTAAAAGTTTTAAAAAATTTACTCTTTATGCATACTTTCTCAGAAAATTACTGGAGAATATGCTTCACGAAAGCAAGGGAATACACTCTGGAAGGGGTATAATGGGACCCACGAATGAGGGTCCCACTGAAAAAGGAACTATGCAGATGTGAACAAAAGAAAGTCCCAGAACAGCAGGTGATCTAAAATATGGAAGATAGCTTACCCCAAGATTGACTGCACCCACACACGTTACAGAACTGTTGAATGCTGTGAGGACACTTAAACATTGACTCCAAGGACCAAAGCAACATTTAAAATGAGACATTTATTATTTCCTGGAAAACAATGCATGGTAAAAAGAAAGAAAGTGTAATAATGGTGTACATTGTGGTTCAGCAGTAAATATTCAACCAATTAATTATAATCCAAACACTTATTATGAATGTAACCCAAAAATGTCACCCAATCATATTAGGAGGATGAAGGGAGGGAAAGAAAAGTGTGACAGAACAAGGTGTCTCAACTGTCCTAAAAGGAAGTTAATAGATAATGTTTTAAAGACTCAGTGAAGGAAGCTAATATATAAATCAACGATATCATAAATGGATGGAGAGTATCACAAACTGGAAGAAAGCACAGATGAGAAAGCTTCACAGATGTTATGATATTTGGGCTGGGCCTTGAAGAATGTATAGTAGTTTTCCAGTGACAGTAAATGTTTATAATCTAGTTCAAAGAAGACATTCAATTACTCAGTGAATAAGGTGAATCAATAAATGTTACTAGGTATCTTCCCTGTGCCATATATTGAAATAGATACCGGGGGACAACAATGAAAGTCTTTGACCAACAAAAATGGAGATTTTCAGTTAGTTCAAACTAACACACACATACTTATAAACCATTCAGCATCTACACTATTAAACACTTGAGAAATATGTATTGGTTGATTAATAGTTCTCTGGATAATTTATGATTTGTCCTATTCATAATTTATACTAAAGAGACAGAAGGAAGAAGAAAAACCATCTACTTGTTTAGCATCTCCAATGTGCTAAATCTATGAAGGTGGTATTATTTTAGTTATTTTATAATGAAGAAATGGAGGGCCAGGGAGTTTAAGTGTCTTATGTACAATTACATAGTTCAAATGGGGTATTTATTAATACAAAGAGCAATGTCTCATATGCAGACTTCAATTTGGGTAGGTAGAGGCAGAGTAAAGATAAACTGTGTATATATACCACAACTTCTTTATCCATTCATCTATCAAAGGACATGGTTGTTTCCATGTCTTGGCCACCATAAATAAAGCTGCAATGAGCACTGGAGCACTTGTATCTTTACAGATAAATGTTTTCAGATTTTTTGGGTAGATACCCAGGAGAGGGATTGTTGGGTCATGTGGTAATTCTATTCTTAATTTTTTGAGGAACCTCCACACTGCCTTCCATAGTGGCTGCACCAGTCAGCATTCCCACCAACAGTAAATGAAGGTTCCATTTTCTCCACAACCTCTCCAGCACTTGTTATTATTTATCTTGTTGATGATAGCCAGTCTAACTGGTGTGAGGTGATACCTCATTGTAATTTTTATTTGCATTTCTCTGATGTTTAGTGATGCTGAACATTTTTTCATATGTCTATTTGCCATTTGTATGTCCTCTTTGGAGAAATGTCTATTCAGGTCCTCTGCCCATTGTTTATTTGGATTGTTTGGTATTTTTGTTGTTGTTGAGTTGTATGAGTTCCTTATATATTTTGGATATTAGCCCTTTTGCAGGAGGTATCACACTCTCTGACTTCAGCTTGTACTACAGAGCAACAATAATCAAAACAGACACAGAGACCATGAGAATAGAATTGAAAACCCAAAAATAAACACACATAAATAGGGACAAAATATTTCAACAAAGAACCCAAAAACTATACAATAGAGAAAAGACGGCCTCTTCAATAAATTCTAGGAGAATTGGAAAGCCACGTGCAAAAGAATGAAACTAGACTGCTATTTGTCACCGTGTATCAAAATTAACTCAAAATGATTCAATGACCTAAACATAAGACCTGAAACAATAAACTGCATAGAAGAAAACATAGGTACTAAATTTATGGACCTTGGTTTCAAAGAGAATTTTATGAATTTGATCTCAAAGGAAAGGGAAGTAAAAGCTAAAATATCAAACTAAAAAGCTTCTGCCCAGCAAAAGAAACCATCAACAAAATAAAGAGGCAACCAACTTAATGGGAGAAGATATTTGCAAATAATATCTCCACACCCTTCTTTAAACAAAGCAATCCACCCTGAACTGATCTGCCTCTCCTCAGAAGCTTTTATCTGCAAAAGATGTGCCTCTGGGACTATCATAAGAACTCTGCTTTGCTAGTCCAGGATTTAATATTGTCTCCAGTGCACAAGCTTTGCACACAATAGGTTCTCACTTTTATAATCTCAATACTGTTTAGCTTAATTCCCCAGTTAAGTTATACATGTTGGTCTTATTATATTCTTTTCCAACTAGTAAACTCTCTTAAACTAGTTTGCCTCCTCTAAGGTCACCATTTTATAACTGACATTTCATATAAACTGTAGAAGATGGTCCTAAGCTTTGATTATTCTGGGAAAATGTTCTTGAGAGTCATCACAAAAAATAGTCATTTGGGAGGAAAATTGAAACAAGTGGGTAGAAAATCACATCTCTTTTAACATAACAGAGACAGCACTGCCTTTAACTGAAACACATTCTATTTTTCTTGTATTTTTCTATTCTGTATCTTGATATAGAAACCAAAGCACATCGAGATTTCCTCTGAGTCCCATAACATGCCTGTGAAGCTAAGTCTCTGAAGCCCAAACTGAACTGAGAGTGGGCAGCCATGGCCCTTTAAGAGTTTCTGGACTCTAAAATGTCACTAAATAAAAACAATACAAAGTGTCAAATATCAAATGCCAACAAGTTGATAGGAAAATGCTTCCTCAATATGTAAACGGAATAAAAGTCCTCCAGGCCCAGAATAATCCTAACGATCTAACTATCTGACAATAAGAGAGACAATAATTACCTAAGGCATATAGGGCATAAAAATTGCCAGGAAGGAAGGAAGCCTTACTGGCCAATGGGATGTAAAGCCAGATGCAAAAGGGAAGAGAAAGTGTCAACCACTGGGATTGATTTGTCATTGTTAAAGACTCAATGTCTGACATGTGGGGCCAGTATCAGAAAGAGGAAGAGTGCATTATAATGGCCTTTCAGTAGGTCAAAGGCAGGAATGTTTCCCTGGCAACAAGGTAAAGAATATTTGATAAACTTAAGGTTATTGTTTTACTTTACTCTGGCAAACCTCATTCTGTTTGGGAACCAGGAGATTTGTCACAAGCATTTGGTAAGAGCCCCAATCTCCACGTGCTTGATCCTGGGGGTAACTAAAAGAAAAAGAAGAGCTACCACATCTGGAAAGTTTGTGAACTTTAGCACAATGCTCACACTCTGCAAGAGATCATCTCAAGACACAAATTAAGAGGATGTTTGGAAAATAAGACAGGTCTGGATTTGAATCTAATTACTGTGACTTGCCAGTCACGCGGCTTTGGGGAAATTACTTGCCCTGTTAAAGCTTCAGTTTTTGTTAATCTTTAAAATAAAGATAATAATAGCTAACTCAAAGATTGTTTTGAGCATCAAATAGACTAAGGCATGAAAAACACTTAGCTCAATGCCAAAACCACAATACAAGTCATGACAATTAAGATCATGAACTTGCCACTGTGCGCTTACATTGGCAGCACTGTACAAACAGTTCGGTAAGGTTTCATAACCTTGGTATTTCAGTTCAGGTTGATGTGTAGTGGTGTCTTGCTGAGTGGCATTCATTATTGTTGCTGTGTGTTTTTGTGTGCCACTGAGAGAATGTCTGAGCTTGAATTAGAGCAACAAACAAACATTCAATTTCTTGTTAAACTTCTCAAGTCTGGAAGTGAAATCAGGGACATGTTAGTCCATGTTTATGGGGATAATGCCATAAAGAAAACGGCAGTGTGCAAATGGATTAAATGTTTTTCTGAGGGGATAAAACACGTCACTGATGAAGAGAGGTCAGGGTGGCCAGCAACGAGAAGAACTGATAAAACCATTGCAAAAATTTGTCGAATTGTGCATCAAAATCATAGGCTGACTGTGAGAAGCATAGCAGACAAAGTAAATATCAATAGAAAAGCAGTTAGAAAAATCTTAACTGAAAATCTTGGCATGACAAAGGTGTGTACAAAAATAGTCCTGAAGGAGCTCACCAATCAACAAAAGCAAAGGAGAGTTGAAGTTTGCCAAGACCTTTTGGAGAGGCAAGATGATGTTTTGGGCCATGTTATCACTGGTGATGAAACATGGGTGTACCAATATGATCCCTAAAGACAGTATCAAAGTGTACAATGGAAGTCAGACAATTCTCCATGACCAAAAATTTCCATCAGTCCAAATCAAGAGTCAAAATTATGTTGCTAACCTTTTTTGAGTCAGAGGGATTCATTATGAATTTCTACCAACTGGACAAACAGTTAACCAAGTTTACTATTTGGAAGTGCTGAAAAGGCTGCATGAAAAAGTCACACGAAAATGACCTGGACTTTTTGCTGACAATTCATGGCTCTTGCATCATGACAATGTACCAGCTCACACAGCACTATCTTTGAGGGAGTTTTTAGCCAACAAACAAGTCACTGTATTGGAACACTCTCCCTACATACCTGATCTCATCCCCAATGACTTCTTTCTTTACTTGAAGATAAAGGAAATATTGAACGGAAGACATTTGGATGACATTCAAGACATCAAGGGTAATACAATGACTGCTCTGATGGCCATTCCAGAAATAGAGTTCCCAAATTGCTTTGAAGGGTGGACTAGGCACTGGTGTCAATGCATAGTTTCCCAAGGGGACTAGTTCAAAGGTGACTGTATGATGTTCAGCAATGAGTTATGTAGCTCTTTTTCTGGGATGAGTTCACGAACTTAATTTTCAGACTTCATATACAGGACGAATTAACACCATTAAAATGTCCATACTACCCAAACAATCTATAGATTCAGTGCAATCCCTATCAAAATACCAACGGCATTTTTCACAGAATTGGAACAAATAATCCTAAAATTTATATGGAACCACAAAAGACCCCGAATAGCTACAACAATCTTAAGAAAGAAGAACAAATTGGAGGTTTCATTCTACCTGTTTTTACTATATTATAAGGCTATAGTAATCAAAACAGCATGGTACTGGCATAAAAACAGACAGATCAATGAAACAGAAAAGAGAACCAGAAATAAACTCACACCTATATGGTGAATTAATCTGTGACAAAGGAGGCAAAAATATACAATGGGGTAAAGACAGTCTATTTAATAAATGGTGCTGAGAAAACTGGACAGATACACAAAAAAATGAAAATGGACCATTGTCTTACACCATATACAAGAATAAACTCAAAGTGGGTTAAAGACTTCAATGTATACCCGAAACCATAAAACTCCTGGAAGAAAACATAGGCAGTAAGCTCTCTGATTATTGCTCATAGTAATATTTTTTCTGATATATCATTTTGGGCAAGGGAAACAAAAGGAAAAAAACAAACAAACAAATGGGGCTACATCAAACTAAAAAGTTTTTGCACAGCAAAGAAAACCATTAATAAAACAAAAGGACAACCTACCAACTGGGAGAAGATATTTGACAATGATACATCTGATAAGGGGTTAATATCCAAAAATTAAAAAAAGTCATACAACTAAGCACCAAAAAAATAAAATAAAAAAAAATGATCCTATTAACAAATGGGCAGACTATCTGAACGGATATTTCTCCAAAGAGGACATAAGAGACAGTTAATAGACAAATGAAAAAAATGCTCAACATCACTAATCTTTAGATAAATGCAAATAAAATCCACAATGAGAGATCACTTCACACCTGTCAGAATGGCCATGATCAATGAATCAACAAACAATAAGTATTGGTGGGGATGTGGGAAAAGGGAACCCTCACACACTGTTAGTGGGATTGCAAATTGGTGCAGCCACTATGGAAATCAGTATGGAGGTTCCTCAAAAAACTAAAAATAGAACTATCTTATGACCCAGCAATTCTACTTCAGGGCATTTATCCAAAGAAATCCAAAGCACTAATTCAAAAAGATATATGCACTCTTATGTTCACTGCAGCACTATTTACAGAGCCACGATATGGAAACAACTGAAATGCTCATCAATAGATGATTGGATAAAGAAGAGGTGGTACATATATACAACGGAATATTACTCTGCCATAAAAAAGAATGAAATCTTACCATTTGTGACAATAGACACATAGATGGACATAGCTGGTATTGTGCCAAGTGAAATAAGTCAGACTAAGCAATACAAATACCATATGATCTCACTTATATGTTAAATCTAGTGAACAAAATAAAATAACAAACAAAACAGAAATAGATTCATACATACAGAGAACAAACTGATGGTTGCCAGAGGGAGAGGGTTTGGGGGGGCTGGGTGACAAAGGTGAAGGGATTAAGAAATACAAATTGACAGTTACAAAAGAGTCACAGGGATGTAAAGTACAATATGCGGAATATAGTCAATAATATCGTAAAAACTAAGTACACTCTCAGGTGGGTACTAGACTTATTGGGAGGATCTCTTCATAAATTATATAAATGTCTAACACTGTTCACATGAAACTGATATAAAATAATATTGAATATTAACTAAATTAAACAAATAATCACAAGGATATATAGTACAGCATAAGGTATATAGTCAATAATATTGTAATAACTATGTCAGACAAGTAATAGACTTACTGGGGTTATCATTTTGTGAGGTATATAAATGTCTAATCACAATGTTCCTTTGCGCACCAGAAACTAATAAAAAAATGTGGAAAAAAAAAGAGTACTGGGGTTAATGCCCAAAATTTATAAAACACTCATTCAGCTCAACACCAAAAAAAAACAAGCAACCCAATTAAAAAATGGACAGAAGACATGAAGAGACATTTCTCTAAAAAGGACATACAGAGGACCAAGAGACATATGAAAAAAATGCTCAACTTCACTAATCATTAGAGAAATGCAAATAAAAACCACAATGAGATGCCACCTTACTCTGGTCAGAATGGCTATCATCAATAATCAATAAACAACAAGTGTTGGCGAGGATGTGGAAAAAAGGGAACCCTGGTGCACTGTTGTAGATATCTCAAAATATCTATCCAGAGAAATCCAAGACGCTAGTTTGAAAAAAAAAAGAATACTTGAGGAAAGTTGTCCCAGGTGAGTGAAGATAGATAAGTTTGCCACTGTATGAAAGCACATGACCACTCACACAATTTGCCTGGAAACCCCAGCCATCTCCCCTCTCCAATTTGGCAGGAGGCCTGCTTGTGAAATCAAGTGCAAAGATCAGATTCACACAAGAGAATGATTCTAAATTATTCTAAATTACATGAAGTTTGGATGATTATGAAGTCAAATTATTTTTCATTCTCTGATAAGTAGAGAGCGTGGGGAAAATAAGGCAAGAAGGAAACTCATTATTCCAAGAATTTCATCTGAAGAACTTTGGTCATACAAAGCAAGAACAAATGTTTTATAATGAAATTATGGAAGAGCACGGAGGGTGGTGCCAGGTGCAAAGTTAAAACACACTCATCCCCAATGATATGAACATGTTAGATTTCTGCCAAAATGTTCACATTCTTCTGGCACTGTCCTGACTGTAGAAGTAGTAAAATGAATCCCCATAAATCTTAGTTTACATCCAGTGGGGATGTTGATTTTTCACTTTCTGCTATATTCAAATGCATAAAACCAATGCCCATGGTTCAACATTTAACTGATTCAGCCTTGCTTCAGAATCAACTATAAACATAACCAAAATAAACAGATTTTTGCTTCTAAGATTCACTTTTGAACTAGTACAGAACCACTTACAATTGAAATAAGAACAGTGCCCTTTCTCAATGCTGATAGTTCTGGATCTAACCCTATCAGTCTCTTTCATTCCCTGGGTTTGTGATTTTCTTGGAAAATCCACTATACTTTTTATGTCTTTTCTTTCAAATGATAGTATTTTTCATACTCCAAATATTTTCCCTTAAAAATGGATCACAATTCTCAAATTGATCAAGTCCAGATTTTATGATTCTTTGCTCAACATTTAAGCGCTCCAAAATATATAATTATTCTGTTCCAAAAACAAAACAAATGCCCTTCTATCTACCTCCATTCTCTAGTTAATTTTTTTTTATTTTTATATCATTTTATATGTTGAAATGCTAATATTTTTATGAGTTAAAATATATGATTACAATTAATTTTCTTTGTCTTTATTTATTTATTTATTTATTTATTTATTTATTTATTTATTTAATTTATTTTTAATTTATTGGGGTGACAATTGTTAGTAAAATTACATAGATTTCAGGTGTGCAATTCTGTATCACATCATCCATAAATCACATTGTGGGTTCACCACCCAGAGTCAGCTCCCCTTCCATCACCATACATTTGATCCCTCTCACCCTCATCCCCCACCCCCCAACCCCTTTACCTTCTGGTAACCACCAAATTACGTTCCCCAGATTAATTTTCAAGCCCGTGGCCATCCTATGGTCACCGATTGCCCTCCAATCCCCTCACCCTCCCCCCCACCCCCCACCCCTCCCGCCCATCTAGCAACCCTCAGTTTTTCCTCATTGTCTCCCAAACTGTTTCTGATTAGTTCATTCACTTATTCTTTTCTTTAGAATCCGCAAATAAGTGAGATCATATGGTACTTATCTTTCTCTGTCTGACTTATTTCACTTAACATAATGTTCTCTAGATCCATCCATGTTGTTGCAAATGGTAACATTTCTTTCTTCTTTATGGCTGCATAATACTCCATTGTATAAATGTACCACAGTTTCTTAATCCAGTCATCTACCGATGGGCATTTTGGTTGTTTCCATGTCTTAGCTATTGTGTATAGTGCTGCAATAAACATAGGAGTGCATAAAGATTTTTGAATTGAAGTTTTGGATTTCTCCGGATAGATACCTAGGAGTGGAATTACTGGATCATAAGGTAGTTCCATTTTCAGATTTTTGAGATACCTCCATACTGTTTTCCATAGCGGCTGCACCAATCTGCAATCCCACCAACAGTGCACAAGCGTTCCCTTTTCTCCACATCCGCGCCAGCACTTGCTGTTTGTTGATTTATTGATGATAGCCATTTTGACTGGGGTGAGGTGGTATCTCATTGTGGTTTTTATTTGCATTTCTCTGATGGTTAGTGAGGTTGAGCATTTCTTCATATGTCTGTTTGCCATCTGTATGTCCTTTTTAGAAAAATGTCTCTTCAAGTCCTCTGCCCATTTTTTAATTGGATCGTTTGTTTTTTTGGAGTTGAGTTGAGTGAGTTTTCCATAGATTTGTGATATTAATCCCTTATCAGATATATCATTGGCAAATATCTTTTCCCATTCAGTAGGATCCCTTCTTGTTTTATTGATGGTTTCCTTTGCTGTGAAAAAACTTTTTAGTTTGATATAATCCCACATGTTTATTTTTTCTCTTAGTTCCCTCGAGCGAGGGTATATATCAGTAAAAATCTTACTCCAGGTAATGTCTGAGAAGTTTCTTCCTATATTTTCTTCTAGGTATTTTATGGTTTCAGATCTTACATTTAAGTCTTTAAGCCATTTTGAATTTATTTTTGTATATGGTGTAAGGAGGTGGTCCAACTTCATTTTTTTGCATGTGTCTGTCCAGGTTTCCCAGCACCATTTATTGAATAGACTGTCATTACTCCATCGTACATTCTTGCTTCCATTGTCGTAGATTAAATGGCCATATAGGCGTGGATTTATTTCTGGACTCTCTATTCTGTTCCATTGATCTATGTGTCTGTTTTTATGCCAGTACCATGCTGTTTTGATTACTGTAGCCTTGTAGTATAATTTGAAGTCAGGTATTGTTATACCTCCCACTTTGTTCTTATTTCTCAAGATTGCCTTTGCTATTCGGGGTCTTTTATGGTCCCATATAAATTTTAGGATTATATGTTCTATTTCTGTGAAAAACGACGTTGGCAGTTTGATAGGAATTGCATTGAATATGTATATTGCCTTAGGCAGTATGGACATTTTAACTATATTAATTCTTCCTATCCATGAACATGATATGTGTTTCCATCTATTTATATCTTCCTTCATTCCTTTCTTCAGTGTCTTATAATTTTCTGAGTATAGATCTTTTACTTCTTTGGTTAAATTTATTCCCAGGTATTTTATAGTCTTTGGAGCGATTGTAAATGGGATTGTTTTTTTAATTTCTCCTTCTGATGTTTTATTATTGGTATATACAAATGCAACTGATTTCTGAATATTAATTTTGTATCCTGCTACTTTACTAAATTCATCTATCAGCTCTAATAGCTTCTTGGTGGAGTCTTTAGGGTTCTCTATATATAGTATCATATCGTCTGCATACAATGATAACTTTACTTCCTCCTTACCAATCTGGATGCCTTTTATTTCTTTTTCTTGTCTGATTGCTAGTTAATTTTTGTAACCCCCTAATAGTCATCAGTGCTTTCCATTTTAAATTTATTGTTGAGAATTTCTAGCAATAAGTGAAATTCTTAGAGAAGAAAATTCTTCTGGTGTAGATTATTTATTGCTGCATAACAAATCATCTCAAAATTTAGTGGCTTTCAAAAAAGAATCATTGATTTGTTCATGGTTTTGCAATATGGTCAGGTTGGCTGGGACTGACCTTTGCTTTCTGCTTTTCTGGCATTGGGTAGAGTCACTCAGTTGGGGGTGTAGTAACCACTTCCAAGATGGCTCATTTATGGCAGATTGGTGCTGGCTGTGGGCCTCACTTTTCCTTCATGTTGCCCTCTCCATGCAACTGCTGGGACTGCCTCCCAGCATGATGGCTTTCTAAAAAGGGAAGAAGCTGACGCTGCAGGTATTGTTTAATTATTAACTCAGAAGTTCCAAAACTTACTTCTTCCATATTTTTATTGGTCAAAGTAGTCATAGACCCTAGTCAGAATCAAGGGGAGAGACATAAACTCCCAATGCCAGCAGCACCATGTGCATATGGGGAGGGATGGATATTTTTAGGTTATTTTTGGACACTAGCTCCTACTTTCTGCCTTCTAGCATAACAATCCATGTCCTTCCCATACCAAAAATACACTAACCCCTCCTAAGATCCCCAAAGGCTTGCTCTCATGAAAGCATCAACTCAAACTCAAGGATCTGTGATCCAAATCACAAGATAAAGCTCCTCCACTGTGGTTCCTTGGGTGCAATTTCTTGGGTAGTTTATCTCAATTTGAAGACCTGTGAACTAAGGAGATGAGTTGTCAGCTTCATATACACCCCACATGGGACAGGCAGAGGATCACTGCTGTTCCTCCGAGTCCAAAGGGAGAGAGGAGGGAGGCAGCACATAGTCACTGGTCAAGAGCAATTGTGAAATCTGCTGAACTCATGTCACCAGTTCCTCGATTAAGCTCCAGTCCTGCTGCCCAGGACTGATTTTCTGTGATTCTTGGCTTCATCCACTGAATCACTGTTCACTCTCATAAGAAATGACCTCTGTTTGTAGCTGAGAAATTCCTCAGCCTGCTTCCTGCCCATAGGAGTTTGAGGGCCCAGGGTCCTCCTTTTATTATAAACTGTTTTTATCCCTTTCAGTCCAAGATGATGTAATTCCTTTAAAACATTTGTGAGTTTCTTATGTATAAAATTAGACAAAAGTAAGAGCCACACTCCATTAGATAAAAACTATATCACAATTTTTTTCTGAGAGAGGTGTTTCTCTACCTTGAGCTCCATGTGAGACTGACATGAGAGAATAACCTTGAGATTCTTAGAAGTTTAACTATATATTTCACAGGTATACAAAATTCTACTTTGAAATCTGCTTAGTCAAATCCATGAGTTTGTTAAGTATCCACTCTAACTTCCATGATGCTAAAGCCCACAATTTTATCAAATGTCTCACCACTATATAACAGAGCTTTCCCTACCCCATCTTATAAAAATGTATCCTTGTCCTTCAAGCCTTCACTAATAGTCTCTTTGGAAACTTTCAGGCCTTTGCCCACTACTCAGACCCAAAGCCATGTGTGTTAGGTTTCTGTTACTGAAGCATCCTATTTTTAGCTACCAAATGCTTCTTCAGTCAGTATTCAACCAAAAATGCAAAGTCATTATGATTATTATGAAATGTATTGCAGGAATATGATTCTATAAAGATGTGGGGAAAGTTGGAGAAGTAGGAATCTGAAAAAGGGAGTTGGAAGATCAGAGTGAAGTCGCCAAGCATTTCCTAAAACCAGCATATCCATCTGCTAGAGTGGGGTTACCAAGGAGAACAGTTGATGGTAGGTTTGGCCTCTGCATCTGACCTGAGCATGTGCCTGCGTTACTGAGGGACAGCCAGACCAGCAGTCTAAAAGAGGGCCTGACAACAAGTGAGAGATACTTGGACAAGATGGGGTCTCCTGGCAGCAGTCTCTCTACTCCTTTTCACCAGGATGACATTTAGGACATCACAGCTCCTGCTTCTTTCTGCCTGCTCAATCCCATGCAACTTTCTGGTGTAGGCAACTCTGATCTGGAATCACACAGTGAAGGGGCTTCTGCAAAAGTCGTTGCAGCTTAGCCAAGTTGATGAAGTACTAAACCAACACATTTTACTTCCAAAACCAATGAGATCTGGATATATGTGAAATTTTTAAAATATTCTCTGGACTGTACTTCTGTGTATCAAAAGTGTTCTCAGTAGTAACCAGCTTACTTGTTTTCTTCACTTCCGAAGTGGTTTTTTTTTTTTTGGGGGGGAGGCATATTGACTAGCAGATGAGATACATGGAACTCTCTTGGATGTGCTAAATATTTATAAGTGTGATAGCCTTGATGTATAAAATCATTACCACTTGCAATTGTCTTTCTTCAAATTTTCTCACTACCATGATCTAAGCAAGACTTAAAATTTTCATATGATGATCTTGGGCCAACTATACTTTTGTGGTCCAGTTATTATACTTATAGCCATCTCACCAATGGAAATTACAGTAAAGTTGAGTGACAAAAAAGGAATGGCTCTAGTCATGTTTTAATATTCTTAAATGCATGTAGGATCAAGTCACTGCCTCACAGAAAGTTTTCAGTCACCACCCTCATCTGAGTTCTGTCTAGCTTCAACCTTCCTGCTTCTTCCTCAGCTCCAGCTGTACAGCTCAGAATTGCTGGGTTCACCATGTGCTCCCAAGCCCCATACTCCTTCCCCTCCCTGATATGCTTTCCAATCTTCTATTTACTCAATACAACCCCCTTCTGCCTGGAAGATTTTTACTGTTTAATTCCAGATCCTGATCCACATCACTTGCAGGAAGCTTTTCCTAGATCTCGCAACCCCATATGCAGAGAACTAACTACTTCTGTTTCTGCCTGTTGGGTTCTTTATACACACCTATTTTATGGTGCATGTTATCTTCTAGTAGAGTGTGTACTTTGTCTGACTGCAGACTTAGCTAATGAGCTCCGGGGGCAGATATAGGTCTTATTTTTCATTATCTCCCCAGCCATAGGACAAGATTGGCACATATGAGGTCAGACAATTAAGTTCACGAACTCATACTAGAAAAAGTGCTACATATCTCATTGCTGAATATCACTAAGGTCACTGTCATGCAGGGTGTCATGCAGGGCGGCCTGCGGGGTCTCATCTCCTGTTCCCCACATAAGAACACAGGACGTGGTGAGGCCAAAAAGGAACACCCACAGAGCCCTAGGTAAGGGAGTCATACCACTATAGTCTCCCTGGAGGCTGGATTCACATGACGTGCGACCTGCTCTCTGCTTTTCTGCCTGCCAACCGACCAACTCCTCTCGACCTGACTCACCAACCAGCGCACCCGCGGCAGTTATATCAGTGGCCAATGGCTTACTGGTTACAACTGACGGCCAACTAGCCACAGCTGATAGCCATCCAATAACAGTTTTGTTTTGTTTTTTTAATTTATCAGGGTGACAATTGTTAGTAAAATTACATAGATTTCAGGTGTATAATTCTGTATTATATCATCTATAAATCCCATTGTGTGTTCACCACCCAGAGTCAGTTCTCCTTCCATCACCATATATTTGTTACCCCTTACCCTCATCTCCAAACCATCAGCCCCCTTACCCTCTGGTAACCACTAAACTATTGTCTGTGTCTATGAGTCTTTGTTTCTCATTTGTTTGTCTTTTTCTTTTGTTGTTTTTGGTTTATATACACATATCAGTGAATTCATATGGTTCTGTGCTTTTTCTGTCTGACTTATTTCGCTTTCCATTATACTCTCAAGATCCATCCATGTTGTCACAAATGTTCCTATATCATCTTTTCTTACCGCCGAATAATATTCCATTGTGTATATATACCACAACTTCTTTATCCATTCATCTATCGAAGGACATTTTGGTTGTTTCCATGTCTTAGACACTGTAAATAAAGCTGCAATGAACATTGGAGCACAAGTGTCTTTATGTATAAATGTTTTCAGATATTTTGGGTAGATACCCAGGAGAGGGATTGCTGTGTCATATGGTAATTCTATTCGTAATTTTTTGAGGAACCTCCACACTGCCTTCCATAATGGCCGCACCAGTCAGCATTCCCACCAACAGTGTATGAGGGTTCCTTTTTCTCCACAGTCTCTCCAACACTTGTTACTATTTGTCTTGTTGATGATAGCCATTCTGACAGGGGTGAGGTGATATCTCATTGGGGTTTTTATTTGCATTTCTCTGATGATTAGTGATGTTGAGCATTTTTTCGTATGTCTATTTGCCATTTGTATGTCCTCTTTGGAGAAATGTCTCTTCAGGTCATCTGCCCATTTTTCAATTGGGTTGTTTGTTTTTTTGCTGTTGAGTTGCATGAGTTCCTTGTATATTTTGGATATTAGCCCCTTATTGGAGACACCGTTTGCAAAAATCTTCTCCCATTCAGTTGGTTGCCTCTTTATTTTGTCGACGGTTTCTTTTGCTGTGCAGAAGCTTTTAAGTTTCATATAGTCCCATTCATTTATTTTAGCTTTTACTTCCCTTGCCTTTGGAGTCAAATTCATAAAATGCTCTTTGAACCCAAGGTCCATAAGTTTAGTACCTATGTTTTCTTCTATGCAGTTTATTGTGTCAGGTCTTATGCTTAAGTCTTTGCTCCATTTTGGATTAATTTTGGTACACGGCAACAGATAGCAGTCCAGTTTCATTCTTTTGCACGTGGTTATCCAATTCTCCCAGCACTATTTAGTGAAGAGGCTGTCTTTCCTCCGTTGTATGTTTTTTGCTTCGTTGTCAAAAATTATCTGTCCATATTTATGTGGTTTTATTTTGGGTTCTCAATTCTATTCCATTGGTCTATGTGTCTGTTTTTCTGCCAATGCCATGTTGTTTTGATTATTGTAGCCCTGTAGTACAAGCTAAAGTCAGGGACTGTGATACCTCCAGTATTGTTCTTTTTTCTTAAGATTGCTTTTGCTATTCGGGGTCTTTTGTGGTTCCAAACAAATCTGATGATTTTTTGTTCCATTTCTTTAAAAAATGCCATTGGGATTTTGATGGGGATTGCATGAAATCTATATATTGCTTTGGGTAATATGGCCATTTTAACTATGTTGATTCTTCCAATCCATGAGCACGGAATGTCTTTCCATTTCTTTGTGTCTTCTTCAATTTCTTTCAAAAATGTCTTGTAGTTTTCAGCATATAGGTCCTCCACATCCTTGGTTAAGTTTATTCCTAGGTATTTTATTCTTTTTGCTGCAATTGCAAAGGAATTGTTTTTTGTATTTCTTTTTCTGAGATTTCATTGTTAGTGTATAGGAATGCAATGGACTTTTGTACGTTGATTTTGTAGCCAGCAACTTTACTGTATTCGTTGATTGTTTCTAAGAGCTTTTTGGTGGAGTGTTTAGGGTTTTCTATATATAGCATCATGTCATCTGCAAAGAGTGATAATTTAACTTCTTCATTCCCAATTTGGATGCCTTTTATTTCTTTCTCTTGCCTGATTGCTCTGGCAAGGACTTCCAACACTATGTTGAAAAGCAGAAGTGATAGGGGACAGCCCTGTCATGTTCCTGAACATAGAGCAAAGGGCTTCAGTTTTTCACCATTAATTATGAGATTAGCTGATGGTTTGTCATATATGGCCTTTATTATGTTAAGGTATTTTCCTTCTATACCTATTTTATTAAGTCTTTTGATCATAAATGGATGTTGTATCTTGTCAAATGCTTTTCCGGCATCAATTGATATAATCATAAGATTTTTGTCCTTTATTTTGTTCATGTGATGTATCACATTGATGGATTTGTGGATGTTGAACCATCCTTGTGCCCCTGGAATGGAACCCCACTTGGTCGTGATGAATAATCTTTTTAATGCATTGTTGTATTTGATTTGCTATAATTTTGTTTAGGATTTTTGCATCTGTATTCATCAGAGATATTGGTCTGTAGTTTTCTTTTTTTGAGTTGTCCTTAACAGGTTTGGGTATCAGGGTAATGTAGGCCTCATAAAATGAGTTAGGGAGTACTGTCTCTTCTTCAATTTTTTGGAAGAATTTGAGCAAGATTGGTATTAGATCCTTTTGAAAGTTTGGTAGAATTCACTAGTGAAGCCATCTGGTCTCGGACTTTTGCTTTTGGGAATCCAATCACAGTTGATAGCCATTTACTACCTGAGTGAGCACCTTTCCACGTGAGGCCGAGAGCCTGGAAACTGCACTCCTGGATCTGTCGCCACACACAGCCAGGCTCTCTGGGCACAGCCAGGGTTTCTCAGGGACCACCAGTCCTTCTGGGCACAGCCAGCCTTCCTGGGCTTCTTAGGGTACCACCAGTATCCCCGGACACAGCCAAGGTTTCTCAGGGCAATGCCACTCTCTCTGGGCCTCTCAAGGTACCGTGCTGGAACAACAGTGACTCACAGTCAAGGTGCTTACATATTCTCAATGGTGGCTGGTCAAGACACAAAAGCAAACATCTGCCAGTTCCACTGCATGATGATATGTTCCCAAGCAAACAGTCAAGCGGTCCATTATATTATGGATAGAAGGCGATTCCCCATAGTCCATAGTCATTTGCCAGGGCTGTCCTGGGGCTGAGGGACGACCTTGATCTCACCCTCATTTCCCATGGAGGACTCAGCAAGCGTTACCTCCTGGGACTACAAGTCCTGCATTCGGGCTGCCTCAGCAAGAACTTCTCAGCTCACAGGGCCGCAATGACCTTCGCTTTCTCTGGTCTATGCTGGTTGGGGAATCGTCCACATATTCCCACCCCTCCATGGGGGTCCAGCTCTCCAGCAGCTGCTCCTCCTGGTCTTCCTGAGACTGTGTTCATATGCACAAACTGCTCCACCGCCCTTCAGAGAGCATTGGCCAGCACCGTACCCTGCTCGCTGCGCCATGTGTCGTGTGGGGTGGCATGCGGGGTCTCAGCCCCCGCTCCCCATATTGGAATGCAGAATGTGGTTAGACCAAAAAGGAACACCCACGGAGTCATAGATAGGGGAGTCATACCATTATATTCTCGCTGGCGGCATCCGCCTCTCTTCAATCCGCTCCTGCTAGCTCAGCCAGCATCTCCTTGCTAGACCCCATTTTCTGCTAGCGTAACCACAGCAGTTATATTAGTGGCCAGTGGCTCACTGGTTACAGCTGACGGCCGACTAGCCAAAGCTGATGGCCATCCAATCACAGTAAATGGCCATTTACTACCTGAGCCAGGACCTTTCTGTGTGAGACCGAGAGCCTGGAAACTGCTCTCTGGGCCTCTGTCCCCACAGTCACTTTTGAAGTACTCCACTTGGGAAGCTATGCACTGATGCCAGCACCTAGTCCACCCTTCAAAGCAATTTGGTGACTCTTTTTCTGAAATGTCCATCAGACCTATCGTCATATTACCCTTGATGTCTTGTATGTTATCAAAATGTTTACCTTTCAATATTTCCTTTGTCTTCAAGTAAAGAAAGTAGTCATTGAGGGGCATGTCAGGTGAGGAGGGAGGGTGTTCCAATACAGCTATTTGTTTACAGGTTAAAAACTCCCTCACAGACAGTGCCGTGTAAGCTGGTGCATTGTTGTGATGCAAGAGCCATGAATTGTTGGCGAAAGTCCAGGTCATCTAATTTTCTCATGCAACATTTTCAGCACTCCTAAATAGTAAACTTGGTTAACTTTTTGTCCAGTTGGTACAAATTCATAATGAATAATCTCTCTGATATAAAAAAAAAGTTAGCAATATCATTGCAACAAGTTTGCAAACTTAATTGTCAGATCTTATAGATCTTCATAAATATTGGACAAATATGAATGTGCCAATAGGTGGGTAGTGGGAAGGAAGAAATTACATGAGTTACATAGATACAGAGAACAAACTGATGGCTGCCAGAGGAGAGGGGCTTTGGGGGCTGGTTGAAAAAGGTGAAGGGATTAAGAAATACAAATTAGTAGTTAAAAATAATCATGGGGATGTAAAGTGCAGCGTAGAGAAAACAGTCAATAATATTTCAATAACCATGTACGAGGTGTGATTAAAAGAAATGGTGAGGAGAGTGACGTCATAGAAATGGCGGCAGTGAGGTGGACTTCTTGAGTTCTCCCCTGGAATTTACCACAAATTGAACATCTATAACTGATCAAAGGATTCTCTGCTAACCACACAGAACAGCTAAGAGACTCACTAGAGGATTGCCTGAAGGTGAGCGAACTGGGCGAGTGGGGGAAGGGGAAACAGAGAGGTGTGGAGACCAGCTCTGCCTGCACAATACACAGAGGACTCTTTGGTACAACAGAGGACAACCTGGAGATTGCTTGGTGGGCTTAAGCCAAGACTGGTGCTGCTTTTTGTTTGTTTGTTTGTTGTTTTATTTTAGTATTATCATTTTTAGTATCTATCTATCTATCTATATATTTTTTTCCCCTTTATTTCTCTCTTATTTTCTTTTTTCTTTTTCTTGTCCTACTTTTCCTCCTTGTTTCCATTTTTCTGTATTGATTTTTTTTGGGGGTGTTGCTATTTTTTTTTGTTTCTTTTGTATTTCTTTTTGTATTTTTGATATTTTTGTTTGTGTTGAGTGTTGGTTGTCAGTTGTTTTTACATGTGAGTGTATTTGTTTTTTTCTTGTTGATGTTGTTGTTGTGCTTGTTGATTTGTTGTGTTCTGAAATCGCCCTGCACCAGGGCCCAGCCCAAGAGCCACAAGAATCAACATACACAGAGGCCAACACCAGACCAAACCAGAGGATTACCGGGTTTCACCTGTGAGTGACATACCTAAAGAGAATTCTCTACAGGCACAAGAGACCATAGGGGCCAAGCCTCATCTGATGGGTCAACCCTCACACAGCAGCTCATCCACTGTGGGCATAGCTAATTCTCATAGCTAGTCAGCCTGTGAGTCAATCCCACCTACTGAGAAGTCAAAGCCAAATAAGCTCAACTTCAAAAGGAGAATACACACAACACAAAGGACACCTCTGGAACACACACACAGAATAGGGAGTGTGGGGACAGAGCCCCAGAAAGCAGTTTCCAGGCTTTCGGCCTCACATAGAAAGGTGCTGGCTCAGGTAGTAGATGGTGATCAGCTGTGACTAGTTGGCCGTCAGCTGTTACCGGTTAGCGATGAGCCACTGATATAACTGCCATGGCTAAACGAGTAAGGTGTAGTGACATGGTAGTGAGGTGTCCTGGCGTGGAGTGGCGTGGTGGAGCGTGGATTGCGGATTGCAGAGAGGCGGATTGCAGTTAGCAAGTGAGGTTGGTTGGCAGAGACAAGTGGACGGTGGGTTGCAGATCGTGTGGCTCTTGCCTCCTGTGTCTCCAACCCAGCGACCAGTGAGACTATAGTGGTATGACTCCTCTACCTATGGCTCCAAGGGTGTTCCTTTTTGGCCTCGCCAATCCTGCATTCTTATGCGGGGAGCGGGACTAGAGACCCCAGAAGAGACCCCACCTGTCACCTTGCATGACAAATGGTGCAACGAGCAGGGTATGGTGTTGGCCAGAATGCCCAGAGGGGTAATGGAGCAGTTTATATGTGTTAAAGCTCAGCTTCGAGAGGCCGGTGAGGAGCGGCGCCGGGAACTGGAGGCACGGTCTGCCTGGGATACTCAAGCCTCCAGATGGCACACCACCCTCTTGGCCATGGAGGGCGTTGCCTTCCTTTTGGTGATCTGCTGCTGCTGTAGGCTCCGAGGGTTGTAGACATCTTACACAGAGGCCACCACCCACTCAGTCACCTGAAGCGGTGAGCAAGATTTTGGCCAGGTAGAAATGGTGTCTGACTCTGGGCAGGAGAACAGATGGCCCCCACACAGTGTGTGGTGTCCGGTGGCCACTGTTCTCAGGAGTTGGACCCCTGAGGAGGGGTGGGAGGACATGGATGGCTCTCCGGCCAGCATGGAGAGGGCCCTGCAGGTTCTAGCTGAGTGGTTGCCGGAGGAGGCAAAGGGTACAGCCGGCTGTGTGGGATGGATGTTCCTTATGGCCTTGAGTCGAAACACAGAAGATGCGCTTAATGAAACGGCCCAGATGCCAGACTAGGTGTTCCGGTTGGAGGTGCTGGAAGCTTGTGTCCGCCTGTTAGAAGAGGGGCTCCACAGTGTAGACTCTGAGGCAGAGGCAGAGGAAACGAGTGGCGACAATGTAGCTCCCAACTCCCAAGCCCAACCAATCTTGAAGCAAAAGGTAAAACATGAGCAACCTTTGGGCCCCGGGGACATTGCTGCTGGCAACCCAGCTGTGACTGAGTTCACGACCTACACCCCTTACACTCCCACTGAGTTGCAGGAGCTGGGGAGGTGGTGCCCTGAGAGCCCTGGAGAGCCAGTCTCAGCTTGACTACTATGTATATGGGATGAGGGGGCAGACAGTATTCTCTGTTCCCCAGGCGAAATAGAAAAGCTAGCCTTCATGACAGTGCATCCGTCCCTGCGACAAAGGTTACAGAATTACCATAGGTTGGCCCATGACCAGGGCAACCACACTCTAATGGAGTGGCTCACTGCTGCGGTATGCACAGTATGGGGACAGGCTGGCGAGCTGCCAGACACTGTGAGTCAATGGCAGTCATATACGGAATTTACTCATCATCTGTGAAATGGGTATGAAACGTGCTATTTTCAACCCTAATATGTGGGGGCCAGAGGACGAGCTTTTTACAGCCAGCACGAGAGGCCTGGTTTTGGATACTGCACTTGTGAGTGCTTTTGGATCCGTGGTTGCCATTCTTACGCCTTATGTGGGGCGACGGATCCATGAACTTACCATTGCAATGGCCACCCTAGGGGATGTTGAAAGCCGGCAGCAAAGGAAGTTAAGACAGGAGGTCCGAACAGTCGAGACCTGGAAGCCCAAATCAAAAGTAAGGGGGCGAGGTCACGGGCCTCAGAGAGTAACACACATGCAGATGTGGCATGATCTTGTGGCAGCAGGGATTGATCAGGAAAAAATAGACCGACAACCCAATGTACTCTGGTTGGAACTTTGGAAACAGTTGCATCCAGAACAGCAATTCCAGAGAAGCCTAAAGGAGAAGTCTGGGAAAATGCGACCTGTGTCCCTCCAGGACTTCATGCGGCTGCTTGAAGCCGACTCCTTTCAGCTTGATTAGGGGTGGGGCCAAGGTACCCAGTCAGAGGGGACAAGCAGGGACCGGAGGCCCCACATGGAACTGTCCATACATTGGTCCCCTTCTAATGTGCAGAGGGTTTTGGCCCTAGTTGACACTGGCGCAGACTGCAGTCTTGTTTATGGGAACCCAGAACTGTTCCCGGGGCCAGCAATCTGCATTGATGGCTACGGGGGAAAGACTATGACTGTGAAAGCTGTTTCCTTACCACTGGGTATAGGAAGGCTTCCCCCTCGTACCTACAAGGTGTATGTCTCCCCCGTTCTGGAGTATATTCTAGGAGTGGACATGCTACTTGACCTCAGTTTACAGACGTCAGTTAGAGAGTTCCGTCTCCGGATCCGGGTGGTGAAAGCGATGACACGTGGGCATGTTCACCACACTGCTCAAGTGTTGCCACAGTCCTGGCATGTGGTGATGGTGCGACAGTACCGCCTGCCAGGAGGACAGGAGGAGATTGGTTGTGCAGTTTTGGAATTGGAGAAGGCACATATTGGGAGGCCGACACATAGTCCCTTTAACTCCCCAGTATGGCCTATCAAGAAACCAGATGGGACCTGGTGAATGACTGTGGACTCCAGGGAGTTAAATAAGGTGACACCACCCTTACACATGGCAGTACCTTCAATTCACAATTTGATGGATCGTCTGACTGTCCGCCTGGGAATGTATCACTGTGTAGTGGATTTGGCAAATGCTTTTTTCTCCATTGACATTGCACTGGTGTGTCAAGAGCAGTTTGCTTTTACCTGGGATGGGCGGCAGTGGACTTTTCAAGTCCTTCCACAAGGATACTTGCACAGCCCCACTATCTGCCACAGGCTAGTCACCCAGGATTTGGCACAGTGGGATCACCCGTCCTCTGTGGCCTTGTTTCATTATGTCGATGATATTTTCCTAACATCTGATACTCTTTCAGATTTAGAGCAAGCAGCTCCTTCTCTTCTCTGTCACCTGAAGTCACGTGGCTGGGCAGTGAATGAGGAAAAGGTCGAAGGCCCTGGCGCTTATCTGTCAAGTTTTTGGGTGTTGTGTGGTCGAGTAAGACAAAGGTCATACCTGAGGCAATTATTGACAAAATACAAGCCTTTCCCCAGCTGACCAAGGTCTCCCAACTGCAGACTTATTTGCATATTAGTGGCGTTTGTACCCCATTTAGCACAAATGGCAGAGCCCTTGTATAGCATGATAACAAAGGGGCCTCATGGCATCGGACAGAGGCTATCGAGCAAGCCTTTGTTGCCACAAAATGGGCAGTGCAGCAGGCACAGGCTCTGCCAGTAGTAGACCCTGGTCGCCTGTTTGAACTTGATGTTCACTTAACCAAAGAGGGATACGGTTGGGGCTTCTGGCAACAGCAGGAGCGGCTCTGGTTGCCAGTGAGATTTTGGTCTCAATTGTGGAAAGGAGCAGAAGTCCGCTACTCTCTAATAGAGAAACAGCTGGCTGCTAGTGGCCACAGAAACCATCACAGGAACGGCACAGGTGTTGGTTTGAACAACATATCCTGTCCCAGGGTGGGTGTGTACGTGGACTCAGGAACCCGAAATGGGGGTGGCACAGACCACCACCCTCGCCAAGTGAGGTGCTTACTTAGAGCAATGTAGCACCATTAGTTCAAGCCCTTCGAGCACAGATCTACAACAGGTCCTGGGGCCTGTGGAGCTTGTAGCCCAGGCTGAGCCAAGCCCTCTGCCTAGTGGGGAGGACTTGGAGGCCTCACCCTACAGAGAAGAACAGCCCCCAGTACCTGAGGATACCTGGTTTACCAATGGTTCTAGCCAAGGGGCTGCAGCCATTTGGATGGCTATTGGTGTACAGTCCAAAACAGACACCATTTGGTTAGATACTGGGACGGGCCAGAGTAGCCAGTGGGCTGAGCTATGGGCTGTGTGGATGGTAATCAGCTATGAGCCTGGGCCCCTAGTTATTTGTACTGACAGCTGGGCGGTATTCTGGGGCCTAACGTTGTGGCTCCCTATGTGGAAACACCAAAACTGGTTAATAGGACACCATCCACTGTGGGGTCAAGCCATGTGGCAGGACCTCTGGGACCTAGGGCAGAGAAAGGAGGTTACCTTAATGCGTGTCACAGGTCACTCCCCCTTAGTGTCCCCAGGTAATGATGCAGCAGATGCCCTAGCACGGATCAGATGGTTAGAACGGACTCTTGCCACTGATGTGGCCCATTGGCTGCATAGGAAATTGTAGCACGCTGGAAGCTGAACCATGTGGCAGGTGAGCAGTCGCTGGCGTCTGCCTTTGAAATGGCAGGAGATAGCAGATGCCTGCTATGATTGTGCCATCTGTGCCCAGGACAGGCCCAAAGGCGGAGGCTTCCCTGGGAGACACAGCAGATTATGCGAGGGAGGGTGCCCCTCACTTGCTGGCAAGTGGATTACATTGGACCTCTGCCTAAGGCCTGCAATGCAATGTATGCGTTCACAGCAGTGGACACTGCTATGGGGTTGACGTTTGCTTGGCCGTGTCCGGCTGCAGATCAGCGGCATATAGTGGTCGCTCTTACACGGCTGTGTGCCCTCTATGGGTGCCCCCAAGTCATTGAAAGTGACAGGGGTACCCATTTTACGGAGCAAGAAGTGTACTGCTGGGCAGCCAGGAAGGACGTACAATGGTTGTTTCAATCCACAAGCAGATGGCATGATTGAACGCTACAATGGCCTTTGGAAGCAAGGCCTTCCGGTGTTAAAACACCATACCACAATGCACGACTGGGCCTCGTGTCTATGGGATGTCTTGAGAATCCTGAATGAGAGACCATGGAAGGGAGGGCCCCCACCAGTAGAAACTCTGCTACGTCGAACAGCCGCTCCCATTCAGTTATAAGTTACCACCAGTGAAACTCTGTTAAAGCCAGACTACGGCAGAAATGGAAACATTTTGCTGCCAGCACCCACATGCTTGAAAGCAGGGCAACAGCAGTAATGGACTTGGCCCTGGCAGGTCAAAAGCCCCCACTGTTGGTGGTTGGGCCTGATAGTCCCACGGGGGGCTGGTTTTACTCATGATTTGCAAGTGACGCCAGGGGTGGTGGCCAAGTGGCCACCACAAGTGACTGTAGGATACAGAGGTCCCAATACCAGGATGATTTTGCAGGGAACTTATGTGCTTTCACTATGGCCTATTATGGAGTCCCCTGTTCTGTTAATGTTGAAACTATGCAAGGGACCCCAAGCACTGCCATAAAGGTCTGGTACCACAAACTGGGAAAGGTGACAGTGGCAGTGACCCTCCTTTCCCAGGACAAAAAGCTAGCATGTATCTTCCCAGATGGAAGGGATTTGCCATTGTTGGTTCCTAAGACTACTATTTCTCTCTGTCCGTAGGTGCCTGTAGGCTAATATGGCACAGGGACCCTCACGGAAGACGCTTGCCACATAGATTGTGAGGCGAGACCCTGTATGAGTGGAGTGTAAGGACAGAGCCCCAGAAAGCAGTTTCCAGGCTCTCAGCCTCACATAGAAAGGTGCTGGCTTAGGTAGTAGATGGTCATCAGCTGTGACTAGTTGGCCATCAGCTGTTACTGGTTAGCCATTAGCCACTGAAATAACTGCTGTGGCTAAACTAGGGAGGTGTAGTGCCATGGTGGTGTGGCATCCTGGTGTGGTGTGGTGTGGCGTGGTGGAGCATGGATTGCGGATTGCAGAGGGGCGGATTGCAGCTAGGAAGTGAGGTTGGTTGGCAGAGACAAGTGGACGGCAGGTTGCGGATCATGTGGCTCCTGCCTCCTGTGTCTCCAACCCAGCTGCCAGTGAGACTATAGTGGTATGACTTCCCTACCTATGGCTCCATGGGTGTTCCTTTTTGGCCTCACCATATCCTGCATTCTTATGTGGGGAGCGGGACTAGAGACCCCAGAAGAGACCCTGCCTGTCAACCCTCGTGACAGGGAGACTATACAATTCAAATAAAAAAGACACATACTACAAAAGTCCACGCTACAAAGACTGAGAGGTCTAGGGGGTCTACTTAATACATCGAAGCAAACACAGAGATTTAGCCAGAATGAGGAAAAAAAGAAACATGTCCCAATTAAAAGAACATAAGAAACTTCCAGAATTGGAACCAAATGAAATAGAGGTAACCAACCTATCAGACTTCAGAACACTGATGATAAGAATATTTAAGAAACTTAGTGAGAACATAGTTTCACTAAGAAACTATGAAGGATACAGAAATCATAAAAAACAACCAGTTAGAATTAAAGGTTAAAATAACTGAAATAAAGAACACAGCAGGTTAGATGAAGCAGAGGATCGAATCAGTGATTTAGAAGACAAGATACCACAGATCACCCAAGCGTAACAACAACAACAAAAAATAAATAAAAAACAATGAAAATAGTTTAAGAGACCTGTGAAATAACATCAAGCGCAACAACATGCACATCATAGGATTACCAGGAGAAGAGAGGGAACAAGGGATCGAGAACATCGTTGAAGTAATAATAACTGAAAACTTTTCTAACCTGGTGAAGGAAATAGACATACAAGCCCAGGAAATGCAGAGAGTTCCAACCAAGATGAACCCAAATAGGCCCACACCAAGACACATTATAGTTAAAATGGCAAAGGTTAAAGACGAAGAGAGAATTCTAAAAGCAGCAAGAGAAAGACAGCAGGGTACATACAAGGGAATTCCTATAAGACTATCAACTGACTTTTCTACAGAAACTTTGCAGGCCAGAAGGGAGTGGCAGACGGTATTCAAAGTGATGAAAAACAAAGGCCTACAACCTAGATTGCTTTATCCAGCAAGGCTATTATTCAAAATTGAAGGAGAGATAAAAAGCTTCCCAAAAAAGAATAAGCTAAAGGAATTCATTACGACTAAGCCAGCATTGCAGAGAATGTTAAAAGGGCTCTGTAAGCAGAAGAAAGATGAAAGCAATCTAACTAATGAAGACTAGAAAAACAAATAACAAAATGGAAATAGCTACGTACCTGTCTATAATCACTTTAAATGTAAGTGTATTAAGTACTCCAATCAAAAGACACAGGGAGGCTGAGTGAACAAGAAAACAAGACCCTTGCATATGCTATGTATAAGACACTCACCTCAGATCAAAAGACACACACAGGCTGAAAATGAAGGGATGGAGTAAGATATTTAATGCAAACGGAAATGAGAATAAAGCTGCAGTAGCAATACTTATATCTGACAAACTGGACTTTAAAATGAAGAATACACTAAAAGACAAAGAAGAGCGCTACATAATATTAAAGGGATCGCTACAACAAGAGGACATAACACTAGTAAACATCTATGTACCCAACATAAAAGCACTTAAATATGTAAAGCAGATATTGACTGACATAAAGACAGAGATCAATAGTAGCTCTATCATAGTAGGGGACTTCAGCACACCACTGACAACAAGGGACAGATCCTCCAGACAGAAAATCAATGTGGAAACAGTGACCTTAAATGACACATTGGACCAGATGGATTTAATCAATATTTTCAGAGCATTTCATCCCAAAGCTGCAGAATATACATTCTGCAAAGTGGGAGGTATCACGATACATGACATCAAATCATACTGCAAGGCTAGTAATCAAAACAGCATGGTACTGGCATAACAACAGACACATAGATCAAAGGGACAAAATAGATAGCCCAGAAATAAATCCATGCCTATATGCTCATTTAATCTATGACAATGGAAGCAAGAATTTACATTGTGGTAAAGACAGTCTATTCATAAATGGTGCTGGAAAACCTGGACAGACACATGAAAAAAAATAAAGCTGGACCACCTCCTTATACAGTATACAAAAATAAATTCAAAATGGATTAAAGACTTAAATATAAGATCTGAAACCAAATTACATCATAAAAATGGTAGTGTGAGGTGTGCCTCTTCAAATCTCCCCTGGAATTTACAACAAATTGAACAACTATAATCTGACAAAGGACTCCCTGTGCAGCAGACAGGCAAGACTAAGAGGTGCACAACTGAAATCACCTAAAGGTGAAATGGCATACAGGGGAAGGAGGGAAGCAGGAAGTGCGGAGATGTGGGCCTCGCGGGCACAGGACACAGATTGGAGCTTGGAGTTCTGAGATCTCTGCATTCAGGATCTACCACCGCTGGGGAAGAAAGAGGAACTCAGTGTGCTGGTGCTCCGCTTATGGCCCACAGTCCCGCCTGTGGGATCAGCATATTACACGTCTGAACCCAATGGTCATAGCAGAGACCTTATAGGAAAGACTGAGGGAAGAAGCGTAAAAATGATAGTTTAAGCCCTCACTGCCCAGCAGAGAATGGAAGGCTTAGGTACTGAGCCTAGCTGTCGCTTACCCACCATACCAGAGCTCACAATACCCCCACCCTCCCAGTGCTAGAAGTAGAACAGCAGCAGTGTCAGATCAAAAGAACAGAATATTTTCATTTCTGAGAACTGTAGTCCGCAGCCATGGACTGGAAGGCCACTTGTTCCAGTGAAGGAGAGTGAGCCTTGGGTGCAGGAAAGGCTGTGGTTGTGGTCTCAGTCATTGCTCTGGGCCACCTTTCACAGTCCATTCCACCCCTGTCCCCACCTATCTGGGCGGATACCTGCAAGAATAAATAGAGGCACTGAAACACACAGGCTCTGATACTGGTGCAGGAAGAGCTTTGAAATTTCAGAAACTCTCCACATCCCCCCACAGAGAAATTGCCCTATGACCCAGGTGAACTGTTGAGAGAGGAGAGGCCCGCTTTCCAGGATATCCCCCCATTGTGTGAGAAGCCAGAATATGCAGAGAAAATATAACACTACAATGTAAGAGAGAATAAAAGGCTGCAATCAGAGAGAAAATAAAACGTTCTACCAACACCTACAGGAAAACAAAAGAAAGACCTCTTTCTATCAACCTGTTGCAGACCCCACTCCTGTAGATGCCTAGGAAGAGAAATAATAATTTATTAATTGCCATTGACATTTCATAATGATAAAGGGGACAATACAACAAGAAGACATAACAGTCATTCATATTTATGCCCCTTATTAGGGAGCACTGAAATATACCAAGCAACTACTAACAGAACTAAACAGAGATATTGCCCAAACACGGTTATAGTAGGGTACCTAAACATCATCAACAGCTATGGATAGATCATCCAAACAGAAAATAAATAACGAAATAGCAGCCCTAAATGACACATTAGATGAAATGGACATAATTGACATTTGTAGAGCACATCATCCTAGAACATCAGACTATACATTCTTTTCTAGTGTACATGGAACATTATCATGGAAAGACCATATATTGGGACATAAAACTAGCCCTAGCTACATAAGAAGACTGAAATCATACCAAACATATTCTCTGATTACAAGGCTTTGAAATTGGATATCGACAGCTAAAAGAAAGCAGAAAAAAACACAAATATGTGGAAATTAAACAACATACTTTTTTTAGAACAACTGGGTCAAAGAAGAAATAAGAGGAGAGAACAAAAGATACATAGAAACAAATGACAATGAAAACACATCCTACCAAAATTTTGGGGATGCAGCAAAAGCAGTAATAAGAGGGAAATTTATATCATTACAGGTCTTTCTCAAGAAACAAGAAACATCCCAAATAAATAACCTCTTAAAGAACTAGAAAAAGAAGAACAAATGAAACCCAAAGTCAGCAGAAGAAAGGAAATAATAAAAACCATAGCAGAACTAAATGAAATAGAGAACAAAAGACAATAGAAAAAAATTAACGTGAAAAAGAGCTGGTTCTTTGAAATGATTAAATAAATGGAGAAACCCTTGCCTAGACTCACTAAGGTAAAAAGAGAAAAGACACAAACAAAATCAGAAATGAAAGAGGGGAAGTTATCACGGATGCCGCAGAAACACAAAAGATCATCCAAGAATACTATGAAGGACTATATGCTATCAAATTCAATAACCTAGAAGAAATGGACAAATTCTTAGAAACATATAGACTTCCTAGGCTGCATCACAAAGAATTGGAAAATCTAAATAGACTTTTCACCAGTAAGGAAATTGAGTCAGTCATCTGAAACCTTCTGAAAAGCAAAAGTCTGGACCAGAAAACTTCACTAGTGAATTCTACCAAACATTCAAACACCTGTCCTACTCAAATTCTTCCACAAAATTGTAGAAGAGACAATACTCCCTAACTCATTTTATGAGGCCAACATTACCCTGATACTAAAACCTGGTAAGGACAACACCAAAAAAGAAAATTACAGACCAATATCTGATGAATACAGATGCAAAAATCCTAAACAAAATTATAGCAAATCGAAAGCAACAATGCATTAAAAGATTACACATCACGACCAAGTGGGGTTCATCCCAGGACACAGGATGGTTCAACATATGCAAATTGATCAACATGATATAGTACATAAACAAAATAAAAGATAAAAACCATATGATTATACCAATAGATGCAGATAAAGTGTTGAGAAGATACAACATTCCTTTATGATTAAAACACTTAATAAAATAGGTACAGAAAGAAAATACCTTAACATAATAAAGGCCATATATGACAAACTCTCAGCTAATATCATAATTAATGGTGAAAAACTGAAGCTCTTTGCTCTACATTCAGGAAAATGACAGGGCTGTCCCCTACAATTTCTATTTTTCAACATAGTATTGGAAGTTCTAGCCAGAGCAATCAGGTAAGAGAAAGAAATAAAAAGCATCCAAATTGAGAATGAAGAAGTTAAATTGTCACTCTTTGTAGACAATATATATGTAGAAAACCCTAAAGAATCCACCAAAAAACTATTAGAAATAATAAATGAATACAGTCATGTTGTAGGCTACAAAATCAATGTATAAAAGTCCATTGCATTCCTATATACTAAAAATGAAATCTCAGAAAAAGAAAAAAAAAAACAATTCGTTTTGCAATTGCAATGAAAAGAATAACATACCTAGGGATAAACTTAACCAAAGATGTGAAAGACTTATGTATTGAAAACTATAAGACATTTTTAAAACAAATTGAAGAAGACACAAAGAAATGGAAAGACATTCCATGTTCGTGGATTGGAAGAATCAACATAGTAAAATGGCCATATTACCCGCCAAATATAATGCAATCCGCACCAAAATTCCAATGGCATTTTTTAAAGAAATAGAACAAAAAATCATCACATTTGTATGGAACAACGGAAGACCCTGAATAGCCAAAGAAATCCTAAGATAAAAGAACAATGCTGGAAGTATCACACTCCCTGACTTCACTTTGTACTACAGGACAACAGTAATCAAAATAGTATGGTATTGGCAGGAAAACAGACACAGAGTCCAATGGAATAGAATTGAGAACCCAGAAATAAACCTACATAAATATGAACAGATAAGGTTTGACAAAGAAGCAAAAAACATACAATGGAGAAAAGACAGCCTGTTCAATAAATGGTGCAGGGAAAATTGGAAAGCCACGTGCAAAAGAATGAAACTGGAATGCTATCTGTCACCGTGTACCAAAATTAATTCAAAATGGATAAAAGACCTAAACATAAGACCTGAAACAATAAATTGCACAGAAGAAAACATAGGTACCAAACTTATGGACCTTGGGTTCAAAAGCATTTAATGAATTTGACTCCAAATTCAAGGGAAGTAAAAGCTAAAATAAATGAATGGGACTATATCAAACTTAAAAACTTCTGCAGAGCAAAAGAAACCACTGGAAAAAAAAAGAGCCAACCAAGCAAATGGGAGATTTTTGCAAACAACATCTTTGATAAGGGCTAATATCCAAAATACATAAGGAACCCATACAACTGAACAACAACAACAAAAAATAAACACAAAGAATCCAATTAAAAAATAGGCAGAGGAAATGAAGAGACATCCTTTCAAAGAGGACATACAAATGGCCAATAGACACATGAAAAAATGCTCAACATCACTAATCATCAGAGAAATGCAAATAAAAACCACAATGAGATATCACCTTGTGGGGACAGAGCCCCAAAAAGCAGTTTCCAGGCTCTCGGCCTCACAGAGAAAGGTGCTGGCTCAGGTAGTAAATGGCCATCGACTGTGATCAAATGGCCATCAGCTGTGGCTAGTTGGCCGTCAGCTGTAACCAGTGAGCAATTGGCCACTAATATAACTTCCGTGGCTAGGCTAGCAAAAAAAGGGGGAGCTAGCAAGAAGATGGTGGCTGATCCTGCAAGCGGCGCAATGAGGGTTGAGAATTGTGTTGCTCCTGTTTCCTGTGTCTCCAACCCAGCCGCCAGCAAGAGTATAGTGGTGTGACTCCCCTACCTATGGCTCCGTGAGTGTTCCTTTTTGGCCTCACCATGTCCTGCGTCTTTGTGTGGGGAGTGGGACCAGAGACCCCTCCGGACGCCCCGCATGACACACCTCCACCAGTTAGAATAGCTATCATTAACAAGACAAATAGTAACAAGTGTTGGAGAGGCTGTGGCGAAAAGGGAACCCTCATACACTGTTGGTGGGAATGCTGACTGGTGCAGCCGCTATGGATGGCAGTGTGGAGGTTCTTCAAAAACTTAAGAATAGAATTACCATATGACCCAACAATCCCTCTCCTGGGCATCTACCCCAAAAATATGAAAACATTTATTCATAAAGATATATGTGCTCCAATGTTCATTGCATCTTTATTTATGGTGGCCAAGACATGGAAACAACAAAGGTGTCCTTCGATAGATGAATGGATAAAGAAGTTGTGGTATATATACAGAATGGAATACTATTTGACCATAAGAAAAGATGAAATAGTACCATTGTGACAACATGGATGGATCTTGAGATTATAATACTAAGCGAAATAAGTCAGACAGGAAAAGTAGATAACCATATCATTTCACTGATATGTGGTATATAATACTGAAAACAACAAAAGAACAAGACCAACAAATGAAGAAACAAAAACTCATAGACATAGACAATACTTTAGTGGTTACCAGAGTGTAAGGGGGGGAGGGGTCTTGAAGAGGGTAATTGGGGTCAAATATATGGTGATGAAAGGAGAACTGACTCTGGGTGTTGAACACATAATGTGAGATATAGATGATGTATTACAGAAGTGTACACCTGAAATCTATGTAACTTTACTAACAATTGTCACCCCAATAAACTTTAAAAAAAGTCTGAAACCATAAAACTCCTAGAAGAAAATATAGGAAGTAAATTTGCAGACATTACCCTTAGTAATATTTTTACTGATACATCCCCTCAGGCAAGGGAAGTAAGAGAAAAAAATAAACATATGGGATTACATGAAACTGAATATTTTTTTCACAGCAAAGGATACCATCAATAAAACAAAAAGGCATCCTACTGAATGGGAGAAGATATTTGACAATGATACATCCGATCGGGGATTAATATCCAAAATGTACAAAAACCTCATTCTAGTCATCACCAAAAAGACCCAAACAACCCAATTAAAAAATGGGCAGAGGACATGAAGAGACATTTTTCTAAAAAGGACATGCAGATGGCAAACAGACATATGACACCATATGAAAAACACTAATCCTCACTAATCATTAGAGAAATGCAAATAAAAACCACAATGAGATACTACCTCACCCCAGGCAAAATGGCTATCATCAATAAATCAACAAATAAGTGCTGGCAAGGCTGTGGAGAAAAGGGAACCCTGGTGTACTGTTCGTGGGATTGCAGATTGGTACAGCCACTATGGAAATCAGTACGGAGGTGTCTCAAAAAAATGGAAATGGAACTACCTTATGACCCAGCAATTCCACTCTTAGGTAGCTATCCAGAGAAATCCGAAACACTAATTTGAAAAAATTTATGCACCCATGTGTTTATTGCAGCGCTATTCACAATAGCCAAGACCTGGAAACAACCGAAATGCCCATTGGTAGACGACTGGATTAAGAAACCATGGTACATTTATACAATGGAGTATTTCTTAGCCATAAAGAAGAATGAAATCTTATGATTTGCAGCGATATGGATGAACTTAGAGAACATTATGCTAAGTGAAATAAGTCAGATGGAGAAAGACAAATACCATATGATCTCACTTATATGTGGAATCTAAAGAATAGAATAAATGAGCAAACTAATCAGAAACAGTTTCAGAGATATAGAGAAAAAACTGAGGGCTGCTTGATGGGAGCAGGGTGGGGATAGGGGAGATGGTGAGGAGATTAGAAGCCACAATTGGTAACCATAAAATTGCCACGGGGATACGAAGGACCATTTGGGGAGTACAATTAGTAATGTTGCAAAATTTTGTAGGGTATCTGATGGACACTTGTCTTATTAGGGAGACCACTTCATGGACGGTGTAGGTGTCTGACCGTGCAGTGTGCACCTGAAGCTGAAGCTGAATAGTGATGGGTATTGACTGTGTTAAATATATATACATATTGACTGTGGTTTAATATATATATATATATATTAATATATATATATATATACATACATATATACATATACATATATACATGCATATACACATATACATAAATATAAACATAAATATGTATATATATATGTTTGTTTTTTGTCATGGGATGCGGATTGCGGCGCAGGGAATGGGGTCAATGGAACTGTGGCGGCTATGTGCAATGTCAGAGGAATGGTAGAATGGGGAAGGGGGGTTGTGATTTTGTGAGGGGTGTAAATGTTTAACTATTGCATTGTTTTGTACATCTGAAAATAATTTAAAAATTGGTTAAAACAAACAAAAAAAAGATACGGTGAATATTTAAAATAAAATTTGTTACAGTAAAAGACACATTGCCATTAATCCCCCTCAAAATACTCCCCCTCATTTCAAACACACTTATGCCATCGTTCTTGACACTTTCTGAAGCAGTTCTGGAAGTCCTCTTTTGTGAGTGTCTTTAGTTGCCCTGTCATGGCTGCTTCGATGTCCTGAATCAATTCAAAATGTTTTCCTTTCATGGTCATTCTGACTTTGGGGAAGAGCCCGAAGTCTCATGCTGCCAGATCCAGTGAACAAGATGGATGAGGACACACTAATGTTTTTTTTGTTTTTTGACAGAAATTGCCATACCAGAAGCGATGTGACACAGAGCATTGTTGTAATAGAGGATGAAAATTTGACCATTCCATGTTAATGTGTTGTTCATGATCCATGATTCACAGCACACTTCAAAACACACCTTCTCTCAACCATATCTCACACCTGACTGACTGCACCAAACAAGCTGAAACTTGTCACACACTGTTACTAAAGTTTGACGTGCTGCTTCCCATAGTGAAGTTCCCTGGCTATTCGTGGGGTGGCACTCAGCAGCAGCATTCACCATATGTTTTGATCACTCCTCGTTTAGTCCCAGGTGGTTACTAGACTAATTGGGAGGATCACTACATAAATTATATAAGTGTCTAACCAGATGCTATACACCTGAAACTAATATAGAATATTGAATGTCAACTATAACTGAAAAAAAAATTTTAAAGTGTAAAACAAACAAAAAAAAATTTCCTCTGAGCCTTGCACTGTACCTTACAACAAACCAAAATTAATGTGAAACCCTGATATGACCAGCAGATTTGGGGTGAGGAGAAGGAAGTCTCCATAACTACCCAAATTCCCACAGCAGCAGTTCTGAGGATATCAGGAAGTGATGACAGGAAGACACAGCATGACAATCTAATGGCAAAATTAACAATTCCATCAGAAAAATAAATGTGTGAGTATCCTCTTCCCACCCCTAGATTACCTCTGTGCCATTCAATAAATGTATTACATTTGTCATCCATCAGGACTGAGATGTCTTCTTTCATTATGTGAACTTCTCCCTGGCCCAGACTGGCGCTACTGAGAGCTGCATTTCCTTAACCAACTAGTGAAAAGATGAGGCATGTATAGTCTTAAAGGTCCTGCCACTCACTGATTCAGACATTACTATGCTCCTAGCCCCAGCCATGTACTCACATGTATACACTCATACACAAACACATTCACACAGCATTTTCTTCCTTTTACATCACCAAGTCAAAAAACTGGCTTCAGAAGAAAGAATCTCAGAATGATTTGATGCAGACAGAATCCTCCTAAAGATCCTAATGCACAAATAGAAAACAATAAGTCAACACAAACCCCAGCCTTCATTATTGGTTTTTTAAATTTTAATATTTTTAAATTTTAATTACAGTTGACATACAATATTATATTAGTTTCAGGTGTACAACATAATGATTAGACATTTATATAACTTACAAGGTGATCACCTCAGAAATCTAGTACCCTTCTGGCACCATACATAATTATTACAATATTATTGACTATATTTCTTACGTTATACCCTATATCCCCATAACTGTTTTGTAACTATCAATTTGTACATCTTAATCCCTTCCCCTTTTTCACCCATTCCCCATCTGCCTCCCATCTCTCAACCCTCAAAATATTCTCTATATCTATGAGTTTGTTTTTATTTTGTTTGTTCATTTATCTTGTTCTTTAGATTCCATACATAAGTGAAATCATATGGCATTTGTCTTTCTCTGTTTGATTTACTCCACTCAGCATAATACCTTCTGGTCCATCCGTGTTGTTGCAGATGGCAAGATTTCATTCTTTTTATAGCTAAGTAATATTCCATTGTATATATGTATCACCTCTTCTTTATCTATTCACCTATTGATGGACATCCAGGTTGCCTTCATATCTTGGCTATTGTAAATAATGCTGCAATGAACATATGGATGCATATGTCCCTTAAAGCAGTGTTTTGGGTTTCTTCAGATAAATACCCAGAAGTGGGATTGCTGGGTCCTTCTTTGTCTCTTGTTATAAAGTCTATTTTTTCTGGTATAATAAGTATTGCCACCTCAGCTTTTTTGGTTTGTTTCCATTTTCAGGAAATATCTTTTTCATCACTTTATTTTCAATCTGGGTGTGTCTTTAAATCTGAAGTGAGTCTCTTGTAGGCAACATATGTAAGGGTCTAGTCTTCTTATCCATTTACCACCCTTTGACTTTTGATTGGAGCATTTAATCTATTTACTATTTACTATTTAATCTATTTACTATTTATTTAATCTGTTTAATCTATGTAAAGCAATTTTTCATAGTTATGTAGTTATTGCCATTTTATTACTCATATTTTTATCTTCCCTCCTTCTCCTCCTCTTCTTACTCCTCCTTCTTCTGAAAGTCTCTTTAACATTTCTTAGAATACTGGTTTGGTAGGGTAAAGTCTTTTAGCTTCCTCTTCTCTGGGAAGCTTTTTTTGTCCTTTGATTCAAAATGATAGCTTTGCGAGGTAGAGTAATATTAATTGCAAATTCTTGCTTTTCATCACTTTAAATATTTTGTGCTAATCCCTTCTGGCCTGAAAAGTTTCTGTTGAGAAATCAGCTGATGGTCTTATGGGACCTCCCTTGTAGGTAACTAACTGCTTTTAAGATTCTCTCTTTGTCTTTAACCTTTGGAATTTTAATAATGCATCTTGGTGTGGGCCTTTGGGTTTATCTTGTTTGGGACTCTGCATTTCCTGGGCTTGTATGTCTATTTCCTTCACAAGGTTGGGAAAATATTCTGTTATTATTTCTTCAAATAGGTTTTCAATTCCTTGCTCTCTCTCTTCTCTTTCTGGTACCCCTGTGATCCAAATGTTGGTACACTTGATGTTGTATGAAAGACCCTTTAAACTGTCCTCATTTTTTTAGGTTCTTTTTTCTGTTATGATTGGGTGTTTTCTGCTACCTCATCTTCCAAATAACTGATTCAATCATCTGCTTCATCTAATCTGCTATTGATTCTCTCTAATGTATTCTTCATTTCAGTTACTGTATTCTTCATTTCTGACTGGTTCATTTTTATGTTTTCTATCTCCATTTTTATGTTTCCTATCTCTTTGTTGAAGTTCTCACCGAGATCATTGAACATCCTTATACCTAGTGTTTTGAAATCTATATCTGGTAGATTGCTTGTCTCCATTTTGTTTAGTTCTTTTTCTGGAGCTTTGTTCTGTTCTTTCATTTGGGACATATTTGTGTCTCCCCTTTTTGGCCGCTTCCTCTCTATGTTTTTTTCTGTGTATTAGGTAGAGCTGCTATGTCTTCTGGTCTTAGTAGAGTGGCCTTATGTAGTAGGTGCCTGTGGGGCCTTATAGCACAATCTCCGTGGTCACCTGAACCAGGTGCTCCAGGTGTGTCCATTGTGTGGGTTGTGTGTGTCTTCCTATTATAGTTGAGCCTTAGTTGCTATTTTCATGCCAATGGGAGGGACTGACCCTCAAGCTGATGGGTTTAAGGACTGGTCATGACTACAGTGGAGGAACTGTTGTGCAGAGACTGACCCTATGGAGCAGGATTCACTTTAGCAGGGCTCTGGTGCCTGCCTAGTCTGTCCTAGTCATACACAGGGGCAGCTGGATGGTTCTCTGGCTTGGTTGAAGCAGGCCATTGGATGTGCCAGCCCTGGGGCCTCCTGGCAAGGTCCCACTGCAGGCCAAGTTCAACTGCAGCCTCTGCTGTGCCTGGGGCTACATGGAATCCACAGATGGCTTCCACCTGCACTGGGCTTGGAGGTGCCTTGGAGAGGTCCAGCTGCAAACCAAGCCTGACTACTGCTAGTGCCAATTTTGTTAGCAAGAGGTACGGGGCACACCAATGCCAGATGCTGCTTGTTTGGGGTTTGTATAACTTTGAGAGATTTTAGCAAACTCTGAAACATGAATCTAGACAGGCCATTTGTATGGAAAAGCCACTGGAAGTGGCTTGGGTGGACAGGCAAGTCGGGTGGAGTGGGGAATAACCTGGGCAGGGTGAACAGTGATAGCCAAGTTGATGGACACTCAGATATGGTGGCTGCCTGCATCTACATGCTAAGTGAGAGTAATACTCAACAAAGGAATAATGGCTTCTGCCAGCACTTCTGTCTGGAATAAAGTTGCCTGTCCAGTCTTTGCTCTGAGGCCAGAAAATTAAATTCCTCCCTGTATGTCCCTGCACCTTTCAAACTGCTGGTCCCAGCACTGGAGCTCAGAGTGAGTGAGTCCATCATAAGTAAATCCATGTGCAGGCCCTTTAAGAAGAGCCCCTGGGACTCCAGTCCCCCTCAGTCCCACTCAGCCACAATATCCACTAGTATTTATAGCAGAAGTTGTGGGGACTTCTCTTCCTGGCACTGGAATCCTGGGCTGGGAAACCTGGTGTGGGACTGGGACCCCTCACTCTTCAAGGGGGACATCCACAGCCAAGGTATTTCTATTGATTTTTAACTGCCACACACAGGTGTGGGACCAGCCTGTTTCACGTCTCCACCCCTCCTACCCAGTCTCGCCATTACTTCATCTGTATATCCTTAGCTGTAGAACTTCTGTTCAGCTAGACATCAGGTGATTTTCAGTGATGACTGTTCTGTAGTTTAGTTGTAATTTTGATGTGATTGGGAAAGGACGTAAGCACAGCAGTTACCTGCTTTGCCATCTTGACCAGAAATCCTCACTATTGATTTTTTAAAACTATAAATACAAGCTACTATTAGTTTAAAGGAGGACAAAAGAAACATTTAATACTGTATGAAATAAAATGAAAACTTATTTCATCACCACTTTCCACCTCCACCCCCATCCATAAACCCTTCTCCTTAAAAATCTCCACCATTATTTTTTTGGTATCTTTATGATATATTCCATGTATATTTAGATATATTCATATAGACATATGTTTCTTAATGCAAATGTAAACAGATTATACATATTGTTCTGCACTTTGTTCTTTTCACTTAAAAATCCTTTTGTCCTCAATGCTATTCAAGTTCTACATTGTCTCATATTAATATGATCACAATTGTTTTCTTTGTGTTTGCATTTACGTGATACCTATTTTCCCAACACTTTACTTTCAGCTTGTATTTAGTCTTCCTCTTAGATGTGATTCTTTACACATCATGTACCTGGGTTTTATTTTTTATCTCAAACTGTCTGTCCCCACTTTTACCAGGACACTTCAGAGAGTGACTTGGTAGTGTATAGCTACACTATTCACTCAATTCTTCCTTCTTAGTTTAGATATGCTAGTCACTTAATTTGTGGTCACCTTGTTTTTGTTTTCTTAAATTGACTGATTTGGCCAAGTGACTTGTCCATCTCATTTTTAACCTTACCTCAATTTGGAAGTTCCTCTGTAATTTCAATTCCACTCATGGTTCCTTCCCTTTTTCAACATTCATTTCCCTATGAAAAGAAGATTCCAAATATGTCCCCTTCTCAGGTCCTCTATTCTGCATGTTCTCTTCTACCTCTCCTTATTTAAGAAGATTATTAAAATGCCTTTATTTCTCAGACCTTATCCACAAAAATGCTTAGATTTGGCTGACGTAGTTTACTCTTTTTAGTTCCAGACTAGTATTAAGTTTTCCCGTGCAGTGATTACTACATTATACCCTGGCCTGACCAGACTAATACAATGCAGCTCCATCCATAGAAATCTACTGAAGCTAAAATACATCCACAGAACTCACTGGGCCCCTGATTGTATACCACACTTGTGCCTGTGTGCACATATCTACATTCCAATTTTGTCCTTAAAGACCTGATTTTAGGTCTCATTCAGGTACATGAGCCCAGCCTCCAAGTGCAGATTCTATTGTGTTTAATGTCCCCAAACTGTATAACTACTGGCTTCTGCCTACTCCAAAGCTATTGATGGCCCTCAGTTCATATTCTTCTCTCTGTGCCCCATACAGCTTATCTCCTGGGAACTTCCTTATTATATTCCCTAAAATCTACTTTTTTCATGATACAAGTATGGCATCAACTCGCTAACTTTCCTATAGGGCATACCCATCAAGTCTTGGAAAAAATATGCCATTTCTTTAGATTCTAGGCACCATTTCATTAACCACAGTAATCTGAGATTTTTCCAGTAATTATATACATATACCGGGGGTGCCAAAAAAATGTATACAAGTAGACACTTTGGTCAACATTGCTCAATCAGTATTTTGCCGTAATCAGGTGTCTGGACACTGATGGTAATCATTTTGAGCACCTCTTGTAATGCAGAAGTCAAACGTGACTTGTATTCATCTTTTGTTATCGGTATATATTGAGTATTACAATTTTAATACAGTTTTCCTTTCTTAAATGTGTGTACATTTTTTTTTTGGCACTCTCTGTATAAAGAACAAGTGTACCTATACAGAAAGAAGTTAGCATCAGTGAATCAAGAACAGGAACAGTAGGGATGGGAACTCTAAGAGACAATTGGGGTTTGGTGCCTTGAAACAATGTTGAGGATATTTTACCAATATCTTTTGTCACGTGAAGTTATTCCATAGGACATTAAAACGTAAATGTTTCTTTGCATGGCAACTTCAAAATCCACTACCAGTTGTGTGTGGATTTCTCTAAATTTCCATCCAAGTGTTGAACTTGGTGGCTAGCTGAGAACATCTTCATTTCTGGCTTAAATGGAACACGGCTTAAGTGACTCACTAATCAGGTTCAAGGAAAAGCACTTGTGCAGGGATAAGGAGCACTGATGCTGCTCAAACCTCAAGTTGACTATTGTCCTAAAGAAAAAAGAGTGTACATGCCAACTTTCTTATGGGTGTTCATCAAAATACTTTGAAATGAAAATAGAATACTTTGATAAATGTGCAATACGTGTTTTGCACAGAAACAAAATAGTGACAAGATGTGACAAATGCTGGTATCTTAACTAGAAAAAGCATTAGAGCTACTACCAAAGGTGAGTTGAAACTGGTTACTAGATAATTAAAACAAAAACATCTGGAGGAGAGAGAAGGCAAGATGAGGGAGGCTGCACGTCTGTCCCTAAGGAGCTCACCACCTAGTAGAGGAAACTTTGAGCAAACTGTCACAATACAGTGAGATAAGAACAATGCATGTCCCATGTAGCAGGGACAGCAGCAGGAGCACTGCCTTCGCATTGGAAGGAAAGAGGGTGGCAACATGGAAGCTTACAGAAAACCAAGAAGAAGGGTGAGAGACGCCATGGCTTGGGAAGGGGGCATTTCAGGCCCAGCAACAAGGAACAGATGGAAAGGTGAACCAGCATGGTCTGTTCAGGTCACCCCAAGCTTTGCAGGGTGGGAGATAGGATGAATGTGCCAGCCCCAGTCCCCAGGAAATTAGAGAGGTAAGAAGTCATATCATAAAGGGTGTTTCCATTAAGAAGTACAGCTTTGATACTACAGGTCAGTAGACTTCAAATATTTTTGCCCAAGTGCCCATTACAAGTATTTTGAAAGCCTATATCCCCCATGTACATTTCTCATAGGACTTTTCATTATAAGCTTAAGTAACTGCAAAAGATATACTGCATTTTGTCATGCATAATGCACACTTTTTTGCCCAAGTTTGTGAGGGAAAAATAAGGATTCACCTTACACATGGGTAGTACTAAGTATGTATCTATATAAATGTTTTTAGTTCTTTTACTCATGCTTATGAGTTAAAAGTGTAACTCTAGAAATCAATAACAATATCTGCATGGAAAATAATACCCTGGAATATGATAATCGGTTTTGTTGAATTCATGACAAATTTACAACGATGAAGAGTTCTTGGCCTTCTGTGATGCATAAATATCATAAATTTGTTACCGGTACATAAAATTTCTTGTACCATAATATGTTAAAAAATAAATGCCAAAATTCCTTTGTAATACAAAAAACCAGTACCTAAATGTAAACAAATACAAATTTGAATTAAAAAATTGAAAAGAAAGACTTTTTCCTTGAAAGTTTGGGCCAAAAACATGGGTGTGCATTAACACGGGAGCACATTATGCAAGGCAAAATGTGGTAATTCTTGGCCTATTGTAAATATTGACATGAAAAACTATTACATCACTTATTATATCCATGGGATTCTAAATATTATACAATTCGATACCTACCCTATGACTCATTTTCAAAAATGCATGAATAATATGTTCCTAAAAGTGAGAAATTTTACATGATTTCTTTTTCTTTTCTTGAACTTGTTGAGAGTAACCTTCTTTTCCTTGAGAAAGCACTTTATCGAATCTCTTGGTTATGTGAAGAGAAGCCGCAGGCCTAGAAGAGATAGAAGGTTGAGACAGGTGGGAGTTCAATTGTGGTTCTCAAATGTTTGGGGTATAATAATCACCTGGAGGACTTGTTAAGATACAAACACCTGATCCCCTATTCCCACTCCAACCCTGTGACTCTGACCCAGGATATTTGCTGTATTCCCGACACCTTTCCACATAAGGCTCAGGCTGCTCATCAGAGGACCACATTTTCAAACCACTGCTCAACAAAATCAAATCAAGAGGTGTTTCTTAAAAAATATTCTTAAAAATAGTTTAAAGAGATTTTTCTGTCTTCCTCTGGCCTCACTGAGAACAAAAGAAATTTGGGAAGTCCAAGGATCCAAGCTGTGGAGGATATAATATAAAGGATTCTACTGTGGGGAACCAGGCCTCTGTCAAGGTGGTATGAGTCAGGTGGAAGGAGAGACATAAAAGCCTTCTTAATAAAGGGGATTGGCCCTAAAGTAGAAGCACCATGAGGGTTGTGACTTTGATTAATTGCCAAATCGCCAGTACCCAAACACTATCAGGCACACAGCTTTCAACAAATGTTGAATGAATAAATAAATAGTGCAGCCTGCCTGAGAACTTAGCTTTCCTGCTATGATAGTGTTCTACTCAAGTCTTCTGTCTCCCACAGGAACGTTACCCCAGGAGATTGAGGAGACTCCAGTCTCTCTATACTTGGAGCAGTGTGGGAAAGTTTGGCTTAGGTCCTGACAAAAGGCAAAAATGAAGAGCCAAGGGCAGCAGCTCAGAGCAACTGGAGTCTGGCAACAACAAAGAGAATAATGGTTATAAAATCCCAGCAGGAATTGGAGAAGGAAGCCAGATTTCCATCAGTATCACAGAATGGCAGCTCAAGAAATTTAATTTTTATATCAAAGAGAAGACACGTGAAATTTGGGCCTCCAATGAAACGTGTGTTAAGTATCAAAGACAGTTACTATATTTTGCCTTGTATAATGCGCACCCATGTTTTTGGCTCCAAGTTTCAGAGGAAAAAATCTTTTGTCTTAATTTTTTAATTCAAATTTGTATTTGTTTACATTTAGGTACTTGTTTTTTTGTATTATAAAGGAATTTTAGCATTTATTTTTTAACATATTATGGTACAATACATTTTATGTAACAAATAATTACAAAACAGAAGAACAGATACACGATACAAGAAATTTTATGCACTGGTAACGAATTTATGATATTTACTCATCATAGAAAGCCAAGAACTCTTCATCATTGCAAGTTCATCATAAATTCAACAAAACCGATTATCATATTCCTGGGTATTATTTTGCATACGAATGTCATTATTGATTTCTAGAGTTACACTTTTAACTCATAAGCGTAAATAAAATAATTAAAAACATTTATATAGGTACAGAATTAGTACTACCTATGTATAATGAGAATCCTTATTTTTCCCTCACAAATTTGGGCAAAAAAAGTATGCATTATACATGGCAAAATACGGTACTTGGCCTTAGAGGACAATATTGAAAGAGGCATTTCACCTCCCTTGGTCTCAGTTTCTTTATATGCAAATCAAAGTTTTTAAACCATAGGACCTCTGGGTGACCTTTCAATTCAGAAAGCATGGGATTTGCTAGAAGTTTTTCATTAAGCGTAAGAACAGTTGGCCCTGTGTACGTGGACTTGTTCTAAGACAAAGTCAAACGCCTTATTTTTCTTTTTCAGGGGAAGCTCCAAAACCAAACGTGATTGACATTATGCAAAATTCAAAACCAAAATATTTACTAACAGTTCCTTGTGTTCTCAAGTTTGGGGAACCTTATTATTTTTCTACTCAAGTTAGTACAGATAGACTGTGCTTTCTGATAGATGTGATCTCTCTCTGGTGAAGACAGGTAATGCTAAGAGAATTTTAGACAATTTGGCTAAGTGCAAAGAAGGAGCATTCTGGGGTGCTGTGTAATTTAAGCATGAAAATTCTACACTTATCTTCCAAGAGCATAAAACATCCTCTCCCCAGTTACAGACCACTCAGATACTGTCCTTGATGTTAAACCTTAAGGATTGCACAGAGTGTTCTTGTTACAGAACCATTCTGTTGCTGTGTAACGAAAGCCAAGACACAGATCTGCTTAGCACTGCTCAGTGAAACAGGAGCAGTGTGGGAGTGGGAACATATGGACACAGAGATAAGAAAAGTCTGTAATTGGGACATTGGCTAAGGTGTTGAGGAGAGTGCCGGAGGGCCTCAGGCTAATATGTGCCAGGTGGCAAACACATGACAACCTCTGCAAACTCCTCCCAAGCCAGCTTTTGTTGAACTTGTTTTTTGCAGAAAATCTTCCATTTGCCACTCCAGATCCCCTCTCTACTCTCCCTTCCAGCTCTGTGCCCCGGTAAGCTGAGCAGTAGGTACATAGCAGTAACCTACTGCTTACCCACTGGCTTCTGGTGGGATTAAGCCCATGAGACCCAGCAGCAAATCAGAGAAGAAGGAAGAGGGACAGGTATCTTTCCTGCTCCTCCTCCCTGGGGTCACCATTAGGCATAAGCCCTCTTTAGTGCAGTCATTATGCCTTCTGCTCTCCCCTCACACCCAGGACTGCAAACAGGTGAATGGGTGTGACTGTCCTAAAGTTCTGTGCTCTCCCAATTGTTTTCCCATACTCTGCCCACATCTTTGTAAATAGCACTTTTATTTAATAGAACATTGACTGTTTCTATATCAAACCAAAGTTCTATAATCTGGGAGAGACATGGGAATACTAAAAACGTTCAGGAAGAGAAAAAGTAAGTGATTATTGGAATGAAGTGAAAGAAGACAGGAGAACTAAGGGTTACTTGAAGAAGAGAAGGCCAAGAGAAAGTCTTCACTACCATGGACTCCCTAAGAAAAATGGAAGTAGTGAGCAAGGGTGAGGAAATGCAGACTTTCATATGCCTCGGAATTACCACTTGGCCTTGACAAGTAAGTCGCACTTTTGGAGCCACTTTCTTTCTCTATGAAAAAGGAGGACTGGACCAAGATGAAGAATCTCTGGTGTGCCTTTCAGCTCTAACTAGATTCTCACCATGTTGACTCTATGACCTACTCTTACACTTTCCTTTACTTTGTAACATTCCCCCAGCCGTAAGGGCAGTGCCTTACACACAGAGGGGCTAAGGTACAAATTTCTATGTCAAAAATATCCATCTCCAACATGTCACCCTCCTAAAATCAATCAACATGATCCTTCTAAGCGTCTTCAGCTTCAGGATATGGCTGGTACCTCCACCCTCCCACTTACCAGTTAAAGAACAAGACATGGCACACAAGGGCAATCATCATTAGTATTTATTATGTGCAAGGCTCTGCATTTGTATTCTCTCTACCCAACAAATTCTTACCTACTTTTAATATTCTCTTCTAATTAAAAATCAAATTCTATTAGTAGTATAAGCCCTGACATTTGTTGTTGTTGTTGTTATTTTTAGGTTTTTTTTTCTTTTTTTTATTGGTGAACAGTGTGTTTCTCCAGGGCCCATTGGCTCCAAGTAGTTGTTTTTAAATCTAGTTGTGGAGGGTGCAGCTCAGCTCCAAGTCCAGTCGCCTGCCGTTTTCAATCTTTAGTTGCAGGGGACGCAGCCCACCATCCCATGCGGGAATTGAACTGGCAATCTTGTTGTTGAGAGCTGGCGCTCTAACCAACTGACCCATGCAGCTGCCCCTCCGGAAGCTCAGCGGCAACTCCTTGTCTTCAATCTAGTTGTGGAGGGCGCAGCTCACTGGCTCATGTGGGAATCTAACCAGCAACCCTGTTGTTCAGAGCTCGTGCTTGAATCAACTGAGCCATCCAGCCACCCCTTTTGTTGTTTTTTGTCTTTTATTGTAGTGCAAGTGCCTGATGTAAATAAACTTTGATTGCAGAGGCATCCATTTCAAAGAGACGTCCCCTTCAAAGATGACTGTATCTGGAGTAAACATATTGCCAGCCACACAACTAGATAAAGAGCCAGGCTGCCTCCCCCACCAAGGCTCCAGTTTTAGAGATCTGGTTGATTTTAGTAACTGACCTTTTGGGCTGCTTGTTTCTTTTCTCTTCCCCCACTTTAAATTCATGCTCTTATGTTTTAAGTTCACCAATAAAGAGTAAGCCTGAGAAATCTTAGCACCCTCCCCACCCTCAACCCCAATAAAAGCAGAACCCCAGACCCCTGTAAGCCCATGCTTGCTTCCTCTCTCTCTCTCTCTCTCCACGACCTCGTTGTGTGGCCCCAGGTGTGCTGTATAATTTCCAGGTCTTATTAGTAATAAACCTATATCTTTTCAAAGTGTCCTGGTGGTTATTGTCGAAGGGCATTTTGGAATCATAATAAGAACGACAAGGGCTGGCCTAGCCACACCATTGTTTATTGGTAGGCTGAGACCCACACAAAACAACTTTATATAGCATAAAAGGATTTTCATAATTCAGATTGTGCTGACTTTACTTACCCCCGGAACTCACCATTCCCATCCACAATCCTTGCATTTAGTTTAACAATTCTTGCATAGCACTTACTATAAACTGGGTATTGTTCTAAATGCTTTACAAGTGTTAATTCATTTGATTCTTATAACAATACTAACTGGTAATGCATGAGGTGTGATCAAAAGATATGGTGAATGCTGCAGCCAAGTGCCATCCAATGGAAAAGAAGGGATCTTCAATACAGGAAGTGGCACATCAAACCTTAGTAACAGTGCGTGACAAGTTTGAACTTGTTCGGTGCAGTCAGGTGTGAGCTATCGTTGAGAGAAGGTGAGTTTTAAAGTGTGCCCTAAATCATCCTCCATCATGACAATGCCCCATGTCACACATCGCTTCTGGTATACAGCAATTTCTGTGAAATAAAAACATTATGGTGTGTCCTCATCCACCTTATTCACCAGATCTGGCACTGTGGGACTTCTGGCTCTTCCCCAAAGTCAAAATGACCACAAAAGGTAAATATTTTGAATCGATTCAGGACATCAAAGCAGCCACGACAGCGCAACTAAAGATACTTATAAAAGAAGACTTCCAGAACTGCTTCAGAAAGTAGCAAGAACAATGGCATAAGTGTGTTTGAAGTGAGGGGGAGGGGAGTATTTTGAGGGGGATTAATGGCAATGTGCCTTTTACTGTAATAATTTTTTTCTTTTTTCTTTTTAAATTACTTTCAGGTGCACAAACCAATGTAATAGACGTTTATCATTTATATCCCTCACACTGTGTGAACCCCCCTCCCCCATCCACTATCCCTCTGACATCGCACACAGCCATTACATTTCCACTGTCTCTATTCCTAATGCTGTATTCCACTTCTTGTAACTATATACATAATATATAAACTTATAGTTGACATTCATTATTCTTCAGCTCCAGCTTCAGGTGTACAGTGCAGTGATCAGGCATCTACATCTTCCCTGAGGTGGTCTCCCTAACGAGACAACTGTCCATCAGATACCCTACAAAATCTTTACAACATTACTGATTACATCCCCCAAATTGACTTTCATAACCCCATGGCAATCTTGTGGTTACTGACTGCTTTCTAATCCCCTCACCATCCCCCTTATCCCCACCCACCCTCTCACCTAGCAACCCTCAGTTTTTCCTCTATGTCTCTGAAACTGTTTCTGATTAGTTCATTCATTTTTACTTTTCTTTAAATTCAACATATAAGTGAGATCATATGGTATTTGTCTTTCTCTGTCTGACTTATTTCACTTAACATATTGTTCTCTAGGTCCATCCATGTTGTTGCAAATGGTAATATTTCTTTCTTCTTTATGGCAGCGTGATACTTCATTGTATAAATGTACCACAGTTTCTTAATCCAGTCGTCTACCGATGGGCATTTCGGTTGTTTCCATGTCTTGGCTATTGTGTATAGTACTGCAATAAACATAGGGGTGCATAAACTTTTTTGAATTAGAGTTTTGGATTTCTCCGGATAGATACCTAGGAGTGGAATTGCTGAATCATAAGGTAGTTTCATTTTCAGATTTTTGAAATACCTCCATACTGTTTTCCATAGTGGCTGCACCAATCTGCAATCCCACCAACAGTGCACAAGGGTTCCCTTTTCTCCACATCCTCGCCAGCACTTGTTTGTTGATTTATTGATGATAGCCATTTTGACTGGGGTGAGGTGGTATCTCATTGTGGTTTTTATTTGCATTTCTCTGATGGTTAGTGAGGTTGAGCATTTCTTCATATGTCTGTTTGCCATCTGTATGTCCTTTTTAGAAAAATGTCTCTTCATGTCCTCTGCCCATTTTTTAATTGGGTTGTTTGTTTTTTTGGAGTTGAGTTGAGTGAGTTTTTTATGAACTTGGGATATTAACTCCTTACCTGATACATCATTGGCAAATATCTTTTCCTATTCAGTAGGATCCCTGTTTGTTTTATTGATGGTTTCCTTTGCTGCGAAAAAACTTTTTAGTTTGATGTAATCCCACATGTTTATTTTTTCTCTTACTTTCCTTGTGTGAGGGGATATATCAGTAAAAATCTTACTCTGGGTAATGTCTGTGAAGTTTCTTCCTATATTTTCTTCTAGGAATTTTATGGTTTCAGATCTTACATTTAAGTCTTTAAGCCATTTTGAATTTCTTTTTGTATATATATTATTTTCTTCTTTCTTTAAGGTGTAAGGAGGTGGTCCAGCTTCATTTTTTTGCATGTGTCTGTCCAGGTTTCCCAGCACCATTTATTGAATAGACTGTCTTTACCCCACCGTACATTCTTGCTTCCATTGTCATAGATTAAATGACCATATAGGCGTGGATTTATTTCTGGTCTTTCTATTCTGTTCCATTGATCTATGTGTCTGTTTTTATGCAAGTACCATGCTGTTTTGATCACTGTAGACTTGTAGTATAATTTGATGTCAGGTATTGTTATACCTCCCACTTTGTGCTTATTTCTCAAGATTGCCGAGGCTATCCAGGGTCTTTCATGGTTCCATATAAATTTTAGGATTATATGTTCTATTTCTGTGAAAAACGTCCTTGGTAGTTTGATAGGAATTGCGTTGAATATGTATATTGCCTTAGGCAGTATGGACATTTTAACTTATTAATTCTTCCTATCCATGAACATGGGATGTGTTTCCATCTATTTGTATCTTTAATTTCTTTCTTCAGTGTCTTACAATTTTCTTAGTACAGATCTTTTACTTCTTTGGTTAAATTTATTCCCAGGTGTTTTATAGTCTTTGAAGCAATTGCAAATGGGATTGTTTTCTTAATTTCTCCTTCTGATATTTTACTATTAGTACATACAAATGCAACTGATTTCTGAATATTAATTTTGTATCCTGCTACTTTACTAAATTCATTTATCAGCTCTAATAGTTTCTTGGTGGAGTCTTTAGGGTTCTCTACATATAGTATCATGTCATCTGCATATAATGATGATTTTACTTCTTCCTTACCAATTTGGATGCCTTTTATTTCTTTTCCTTGTCTGATTGCTGTGGCTAGAACTTCCAGCACTATGTCGAATAGAAGTGGAGAAAGTGGGCAACCTTGCCTTGTTCCTGATCTTAAGGGGAGTGGTTTTAGCTTTTCCCCATTGAGTATGATGTTAGCTGTGGGTTTGTCATATATGGCCTTTATTATGTTGAGATATGATCCCTCTATTCCCACTTTCTTAAGGGTTTTTATCATAAATGGCTGCTGGATTTTATCAAAAGCTTTTTCTGCATCTATTGATATGATCATATGATTTTTATTTTTCATTTTGTTAATGTGGTGTATCACGTTAATTGATTTGTGGATGTTGAACCACCCTTGCATACCGGGAATGAATCCCACTTGATCATGGTGTATGGTATTTTTAATGTATTGCTGAATTCTGTTTGCTAATATTTTGTTGAGGATTTTTGCATCTATGTTCATTAGAGATATCGGCCTGTAGTTTCTTTCTTGTAGTGTCTTTGTCTGATTTTCGGATCAGAGTGATAGTGGCCTCATAAAAACCGTTTAGGAGACTTCCCTCCTTCTGGATTTTTTGGAAGAGCTTGAGGAGAATAGGTGATAATTCTTTTTTGAATGTTTTGTAAAATTCACCTGTAAAGCCATCTGGTCCAGAGCTTTTGTTTGTTGGGAGATTGTTGATTACTGATTCAATTTTCCTGATGGTAATCAGTCTATTCAGGTTTTCCGTTTCTTCTTGAGCTAGCCTTGGAAGGTTGCATGTTTCTAGAAAATTGTCCATTTCTTCCAGATTGTCAAAATTTTTGGCATATACTTGCTCATAGTAATTTCTTAAAATTTTTGTATTTCTGTGGTGTCTGTTGTCACTTCTCTTTTATTTCTGATGTCATTAATTTGGGTCCTCTCTTTTTTTGATGAGTCTGGCTAAAGGTTTGTCAATTTTGTTTATATTCTCTGGAAACCAACTCTTGGATTCATTGATCTTTCGTATTATTTTTCTGGTTTCTATTTCATTTATTTCTGCTCTGATCTTTATTATCTCCTTCCTTGTACTCTCATTGGGCTTATTTTGCTGTTCTTTTCCCAGATCCCTGAAGTGTGAGGATAAACTGTTAATTAGTGATTTTTCTTGTTTCTTTACGTAGGCCTGCAATGCTATGAATTTCCCTCTTAGGACTGCTTTCACGGCATCCCATAGATTTTTGGGTCGTCGTGTTTTCATTTTCGTTTGTCTCGAGATATCTTTTGATTTCTTCCTTGATCTCCTGGTTGACCCATTCGTTATTTAGTAACATGTTATTCAGCCTCCATGAATTGGGGTGTCTTCCAGTTTTTTTCCTGTAGTTCATTTCTAGTTTTATAGCACTGTGGTCAGAGAAGACAAGTGATATGATTTCAATTTTTTAAACTTTATCAAGACTTGTTTTGTGTCCTAAGATGTGGTCTATCTTTGAAAATGTTCCATGTGCGCTTGAGAATGTGTATTCTGCAGCTTTGGGGTGAAATGCTCTGAAAATATCGATTAAATCCAAGTGGTCCGATGTGTCATTTAAGGCCATTGTTTCCATATTGATTTTCTTCTGGAAGACCTGTCCCTTGTTGTCAGAGATGTGTTGAAGTCCCCTACTATGATAGTGTTACTGTTGATCTCTGTTTTATGTCAGTCAATATCTGTTTTATATATTTAGGTGCTCCTATGTTGTGTGCAAAGATGTTTATTAGGGTTATGTCCTCTTGTCGGACTACCCCTTTATTATTATAAGGTGCCCATCTTTGTCTTTTAATATATTCTTCATTTTAAAGTCTATTTTGTCAGATATAAGTATTTCTATTCCAATTTATTCTCATTTCCATTTGCATGAAATATCTTACTCCAACCCTTCACTTTCAGCCTGTGTGTGTCTTTTGATCTGAGGTGAGTCTCTTGTATACAGCATATACAAGGGTCTTGCTTTCTTATCCACTCAGCCACCCTATGTCTTTTGATTGGAGGTTTAATCCCTTTTCATTTAAAGTGATTATTGATAGGTGCATAGTTATTGCCTTTTTTTTTTTTTTTTTGGTTTTCAATTAAAATCTTTTTTTTTTAACTTTTTTGGGTGACAATTGTTAGTAAAATTACATAAATTTCAGGTGTACAATTCTGTATTACAACATCTATAAATCCCATTGTGTGTTCACCACCCAGATTCAGTTCTCTTTCCATCACCATATATTTGATCCCCCTTACCCTCATCTCCCAACCCCCACCCCCCTTACCCTCTGGTAACCACTAAACTATTGTCTGTGTCTATGAGTTCTTGTTTCTCATTTGTTTGTCTTGTTCTTTTGTTGTTTTTGATTGTTTTCATCTTTCTTCTGTTTACAGAAGCCCTTTTAATATTTCCTGCAGTGCTGGTTTGGTGGTAATTAATTCCTTTAGCTTATTCTTTTCTGGGAAGCTCTTTATCTCTCCTTCAATTTTAAACGATAACCTTGCTGGATAAAGCAATCTAGGTTGTAGGCCTTAGGTTTCCATCACTTTGAATATCTCCTGTCACTCCCTCCTGGCCTGCAATGTTTCTGTAGAAAAATCATTTGATAGTCCTATAGGAGTTTCCTTGTAGGTAACCCGCTGTCTTTCTCTTGTTGCTTTTAGGATTCTCTCTTTGTCTTTAACCTTCGCCATTTTAACTATAATGTGTCTTGGTGTGGGCCTGTTTGGGTTTATCCTGGTTGGAACTCTCTGCACTTCCTGCGCTTGTATGTTGGTTTCCTTCACCAGGTTAGGGAAGTTTTCAGACATTATTACTTCCAACATGTTCTCGATCTCTTGCTTCCTCTCTTCACCTTCTGGTATTCCTATGATGCACATGTTGTTGCGCTTGATGTTATCCCAGAGGTCTTTTACACCATCTTCATTGTTTTTTATTCTTTTCTCTTTTTGTTGTTCCGTTTGGGTGATCTCTGCTAACTTGTCTTCTAAGTCGCTGATTCGATCCTCTGCTTCATCCCACTGCTGGTAATTCCTTCAAGTGTGTTCTTTATTTCAGTTATTGTGTTCTTTAGTTCTAACTGGTTGTTCATTATGATTTCTCTGTCCTTCTTTATGTCGTCACTAAGTTCCTTAAACAGTCTTATCATCAGTGTCCTGAACTCTGTCTCTGATAGGTTGGTTACCTCTGTTTCATTTGGTTCCAATTCTGGAGGTTTCTTCTGTTCTTTTATTTGGAACATGTTTCTTTGTTTCCCCATTCTGGCTGACTCTCTGTGTTTGCTTTGATGTATTAGGTAGATTTCCTACGGTTCTTAGTTTTTGCTGGGTTATCTTATGTAACATGTGTCCTTTATATTTGACTTGCACCACTTCGTTCTTCTTCTCTGCGTGTGCTTCAAAGGTGACTCTTGTGTTGTGTATATTGTTCTGTTAATGTTGATCTTTAATTGCTTTTAGCTTGTGAGTAGATTGACTGGTAGGCTGACTAGTTGTGAGACTTGGCTCTGCCCACAGCAGGATGTTCTGCTGCGTGAAGGTTGACCGCTTAAATGAGGCTTGGCCTCTATGGGCTCTTGTGCCTGTAATGAATTTCCTCTGGGTGTGTCACTTGTAGGTCAAACCCGGTAGTACTCTGGTTTGGTCTGGAGTTGGCCTCTGGGTGTGTTGAATCTTGTGCCGCTTGAGCTGGGCCCTGGTGTAGGGCAATTTCAGAACAAAGCAAATCACCAAGCACAACAACAACAATAAAGAAAAAACCAAATACATTCACATGTAAAAACAACCGATAACCCACACTCAACACAGGCAAAAATATCAAAGATATAAAAACAAAACAAAACAAAAAAAGCAGCGTCAGTCTTGGCTTAAGCCTACCAAGTAATCTCCAGGTTGTCCTCTGATGTACCAAAGAGTCCTCTGAGTATTGTGCAAGCAGAGCCAGTCACCTGGTGCCCAGAGTGACCTTGGACTGCAGATTTAGATGAGTGGGGCTAAGGGGTCTGGATGGTAGTTTCTACAAAGTCAGTGCAGTTTCTGCTCTTGCCTGCCCATATGCACACTGAGAGTAACACCACCAGCCCTGTGCCCAGTTCTCCTGAGTCTTAGGGCACTTCTTCTGTGTGTGTGTGTGTGTGTGTGTGTGTGTGTGTGTGTGTGTGTATGTGGCGGGCGGGAGATTTCTGAGCTGCTGAAAGCCCAGTGCTGCGTCTGCCACCTACTGCTGATCCCTTGGAGTGTCTCCGCAGTAGTAATTGCCCTGCCCTCGGCAGGCCAGAAAGGGTGGGGGCTTGGGATGGAGGGGTCTTCTCTCTTCCAGCCCAATAATATCACACTTTTCCCAGCTTCTTCCCTGGATCAGAGCTGCTCGCTGGGTCTTCCCAGATCTTGACCACTACGACTTCTCTGTAATCTGGCACTGCTCCTCAGTTCAGGGGCCAGCTTAAGTCTCTGGAAGGGCAAGGGTAGGATTGGGAGAGTGGGGTGAGGGGCCCAGGTATGGAGTTTATGTCCTTTGTCCGACTTAGGGCCCAGTTGGAGGTCTCAGCTGAGGTTACTGCCTCAAATGCTGGATATGCTGCCTTCTCGGCGGGAGAGATCAGCTGTGGGACGCAGGGAAAGAGCCCACATCCTGGCTCTTGTGGTCTCTATTCTGTACTGAGATCCCCTGCGTCTCTGCAGCCTTGGATGCAGCCGCGTCTCCACTCCGTTCCTTTCCCTCTTCCCCTGCTCGCTCAATTTGCCCACCTCCAAGTAATCCTTGTATGAGTCTCTTAGCAGTTCCATGTGATGAGCAGAGAGTCCTTTGATGAATTAATGATGTTCAGTTTGTGATAAGTTCCAGAGGAGAACTCAAGAAGTCCACCTCGCTGCCACCATTCCTATGATGTCACTCTTCTCCTGTAATATTTTTTTTTTAATTTAAACATTCACCATAGTTTTTGATCACACCTCATATTAGTTAGGAGAGGGCAGGCTAAGTTGCTATAACAAATTAACCTAAAGTATAAGTGGCTTAATATACAAAGGTTTATTTCTCATTATACGTACAAGGTGGGTCAGAGAGGACTCTGCTCCACATTGCCACTCAGAAACCCAGGCTGACAGAGGTACTTACAATTTTATCATATAGAACACATGGTCCCCTAGGTCTGTTCAGAAGGGAAAAAAGAAAACAATTGCGGAGGTGCACTGGCATTGACTAGCTTGGTATGGAACTGAACTCATCACTGCACATACAATCTGTTGGCCAGAAGTATTTGTATTGTCTGCCCCAACCTAACTATAAGAGAAACTAGAAAGAAAGAGCATGTGTGATATTTGGTGAGCACAGTATCTCTGCCACAGGTAGAAAATATTAGTATCCTTCTTAGAGAGAAGTAAACTAAAAACTAAGGCTTGGAATGTAACTGGTTCAAGATCACATAGCTAGTTGGTTGCAAATCTAAGATCCATACTCAGGCATTCTGGCTCTATGGTCCATATTATTAACTGCTATGATAGGCTGCTTCCTTATCCCCATCCTTCCCTATTCACTCTCCACTCCTTACTATGCATCAAACATGTGCTTTTATCATCACATTCTTAGTTTTTTTAAAATACTCTTTCCAATTATATCTGCTGAGCAAAATCCTATTTACCCTTCACAATGCAATTTCAGCAATGTGGGAAGATGTCCTCACATTCACCTGATGGAGAAAAAAGTACTTTGACATCTAAACTCTCCAAATATTGTATATATGCTTAGCATATAGCAGGTATTACATTTAACCTTTGTGTGTTGCACATTTATACCTATGTGATCCTTCTTCCCAACAAGATGATCTCTGCTCATTCAGAGACTGTGTCATACATATCTACCTCCCCAGCACCTAGCAGGGTACCAGGCATGTGGTACATATGGTTAAAAGAGTGCTAAATAAATGAGTAAATGAATAGATAAATCTTTGCCTTTCTTGTGTAATGTTACAAGGATCAAAGGGGCTAATATAAATGAAGAGTTAGTAAATTGAAGGAGCTGATAAAAAACAGTCAGGGATGGAACAAGAATCTCTTATTGAGCACCAATTCAGTGCCAGTTGTTATTGCTGGACTTTTTGTCCAGTAATAGGTAGAGATGTTTTATAAATGGATTTCAACATATTTTCTTTAACACTGGAAGTGGCGTCAAAATAGGAAATCTAAAACTGTAAGACATTTGCTTTCTTTTGTTTTATGGGCAGAAGCTAAATTTGTGTCTGTGATTGACCCACGTTATTCTGGGTGACATGATTTTGATGAACCCTCATAGTCATGCATGTATGTCAAATGCATACTTCTAATTCACTGGGTAGCTCAGATATTGATGAAGTCACCAAAATGCTAAATCAGACTAAAATAACTTTGCCTCGTGTTTCTGAGAGAAAATAAACAATTAGGCTGCAGGCCCTTATCTTCCCAACACCAGGCCATCAGTTCCCATATGCCATCTTGTCATTCTGGCTGATGTGTCCCTACTCCTGTCCAGGGTCCCCTCCTGCCATCTCAGAAGCCTGTGTCCTGCAGTCTCTCTGGCATTGTCATCTGTCTCATCAGGTCCCCCATCCCCACTGGATGTTTCCATCAATACATGAAAATGCCCAAGAGATCCTTTCCTGAAAAGAATGCCTCCCTGACCCATGTCAGCTCTTGCTCTGCACCCTCTCACATCAAAACTTCTGAGAGGACTTGTCCATACTTAATGTTCCTACTTCCTCACTCTCAATTCCCTCATTAGACAACTCCAACTAGGCGCCCACCTGTATAGCTGCTCCTATCTCCTATTGCCCCTGAAATTTGTTCTCCACAGAGCAGACAGAAAGATCCTTTTAAAACCTGAGTCAGGTCATGCCACTCCTATGCCTAAAATCCCAGTGACTTCTCGTCATTCTCAGAATAAAATCTTAAGTGCATATCATGCCTTTACCTAGTGACTGCCCTTCTCTGAACCTCATCTTTAAATGGAGTCAATAATGCTATCTCCTTTGTTGTGAAGATCAAATGTCAACATATGTAAGACACTTAGAACAACAATAGTGGCTGGCACAAAGGAAACACTATGTAAATTATTATTGTTTCGATAGCATATTTCAGCAAAAATAAAATGGAATATATATGTATGTATATCTGTCCTCAGTTGCTCGCACAGAGCTATTAAAACCCTTGTAATTTCCTAAGTGATAAGAGCACTAGGAGTATCTTTTGTTCTAATATTTGGTCCATGACTCTGGTTCCTGACAATAAGCTCCTAAATCTCTTGGAATTTCCTGGGTGATAGGAGTGCCATTTGTTCTAAAGAGGCAACTCTGCAATCATGCCTATGTAATTAAGCCTCCGTAAAATCCTGAAAGTACAGGGTTTGGAGAGCTTCTGGATTAGTGAATACATCTACTTGCTGGAAAGGTAGTATATCCCAATTTCCATGAGGACAGAAGTTTCTGCACTTGGGACCCTTCCAGACCTCGCCCTGTGTACCTCTTCATATGGCTGTTCTTCTGTATCCTTTATAATAAACCAGCAAACGTAAGTGTTTCTTTAAGTTCTGTGAGCCACTCTAGCAAATTATACAACCCAAGGAGGAACCTAGATTTATAGAACATCATTCAGAAGGGCAGGTGACAACTTGAGACAATTAGTGTCTGAAGTGGAGCCAATCTTGTGGGACTGAGCCCTTATCCTGTGGGACCTGACGCTATCTCCAGGTAGCTTGTGTCAGAACTGAATTGTATTGTAGACCACCCAGCTGGTGTTGGATAATTGCTTGATCTGTGGACAACCACCCACACATCTGGTATTAGAAGTATTGTGAGTATGTGAGTAAAGGAGAAACCCAGGAGTAGTGTGTTTTTCCTCAGAGTTACTTTCCAAACCCCAGCATTTGATGTGTTCCAATTACATTGGTCCTACATATCTGAAAGACAGATCCCTGCCCCTGTCTCTTCTTCTTGTTCCCCGATTCCATCTCCCTTCCCCAGCTCTGTCTCCTGACTCAGTCTTCCCCACATTTCCCTCTCTCTCTCTCTCTCTCCTCTCTCTCTCTCTCTCTCTCTCTCTCTCTCTCTCTCTCCTCTCTCTCTCTCTCTCTCTCTCTCTCCTCCCTCTGACTTTTCCATAATGGAGGCATAATGTTGAATAGGGTGGTGGAGTTGTGAAGAACAGAAAAAAAGGGGCTGAGCTGCTGTATAAGAAAAGAAAAAAAAGGGTGCACACAGGAGCTCCTTGTATGCTCTCTAGATGTCTTTTTCCATCCTCTCTCTTGAAGGAAAAGAGATGGGCTCAGAATGGAATGCATGGCAATTGTAGAATCCATCACTGCATTTGCTCTACCAGATCTCAGCTCACAAGTTTGCTTTTAAATGTTCACAAGCTGAATGAATTCTCCTCTGACTAAGGTATCTTTGAAAAACTGACCTCTATTTCAATAACATTTTGGACCAGGCTATAAGAACCGCAAGTACTGGTGTATGAATTTACAGTTCTCTAAGCATTTTTACAAACCCATCTCATGTAATCCTTGTAACAACTCACTTTACATGAAGAAATCAGAGACCCAGAGATCTGGCAGAGTTAGAACTTTTAACATGTGTCTTTGGCTCTAAATCTCATGTCCTTTCTACTCTGCTCCTTCCAAGAGATTTTTGCCCACATTTCTTGCATAATTGGAAGAACAGGAGCACTCTTTGGCCTCAAGTAAAAAGGAAGAACTAAAATAGCAAATCCCACTCTCTTTTCTAGGGCTTAGCCAAACCCTGAGGTCATCTTGTCCCTCCTTGAAATCTCTTTTATCTCTCCTAAATTGAGCTGCTCAGGTCTCCACACAGAGGGAATCTGCTGAAACTTGCCTTCTCCTAAGATCATCCCATGCTCCAACACCCCCTCCAACTGTTAACCTGCCTGAGCCCTGCTCTCTGGGTCCTGGCACCAGTTTTCCCAACCAGCCAATTGGATCCACAGATCTTTGACAAAGTTTCTGTGATGGTACAAATCTGAGGGTGAGGACAAGGTGTCTTCTGTTTCAGGTAACAATGTGGCTTTCTGGAGGCACTGTCGAGCTTTTATATACTGTCTCAACTCTGTGGCTCTGATGGGGAAAAGAGGCCTGTGGAATACCCTCGTTTGAGCCTCAGGACATGTTGCCAGGCACACAGCTACTCACAAACAATCCTCAAACCTGGAATGACCCTGAGTCCAACAGTGCCCAGGGAGAACATGCTTTGCCTCAGGGCCAGGCCAGAGGAAAGGCACTTTATAAAAAAAATGTGTTTGCCTGTCTGGGAAATCAAACTCAGACCTTTGTCCTCAGTGCTTTCCAGACCACCCACATGGGAACATCTTTCAGTTAGGGCTGGAGCTGATGTTTTCAGAATTGGCCACTGGTTTGGAATCAGCCACATATCCCCAATCCATCGCAAAACTTGGCCCCATGCTGCATTTAAACATTCAGATTGATGATCCCAAGAGCTATTCTTCATATTTTTATTTCCCTAGGCTACCTTGAGATAAATTTAACACCCATCCTCCTCCCAAACACATGCTGTACACACATACACACATACACATACGTATGCATGCATATACATATATACACACACTATAGACCTTCACTGCAGGCATTGGCAAACAGAAAACCAAAAATATTGTACCCTAAAACTAAACAATTTTGTTTTGAATTATGAAACTATTGATGGTGGTTTCTGTGAAATTTTATAACAGAGAAGAATTGGCAGAACATGAGGGTTTTCTTCTTGTCTTGGCCCATGTTCGGTTAGGTGCCCTTGAGCACACAAGTCTACTGTTTAGTCTTGTGAAATATGGATAATATGGTTATCCCCTTCTTCTTAATGAGATTAATGACCCAAATGTTTGCAAGATGTCTTGAGAAGTTTGCTGGAAATTTAAAACAAATTCTTTCAAAACCATTTCCTCAAAACCCCAATTTATTGAATTCCTTAGTTTGAAACTAAATGCAACTCTAAAATTATATTAAAAAGAAGCAAGGTCACAATTCTGTAATGTGCCATAAACCTTGTCATAAACTTTGGAAGCATCCTTGTCTAGCTGAGCCCATGGAAATTATGTCTTAATCTGTTTCTTTCTATTTCTCGAACTTCACATTACCAGAAATATGCAGTCCATTTCATACGACATTTATTCAAGGTTATGATAACAAACTGTCTCTCAGTGATGCATATGTTCCGGCACTTCCTGGCCCAAGGTCCTTGTGCTAGCTTTTCTTTCAAACCTCATTCGTTTTCAGTCATCTTGGTCAGAAAGTTCCTGCTTCAGAGCTGAAGGTAAGTACATTTTCTACTAATTTCTCAGGTTCGTAAGTGCTCGTAGAACAGTTAGGAACAAATCTGAGAAAAAATAGTATTCAGAATTCCTTCCAATAGCTCATCCTTTCAGTTATGGTACTTCATCCTTCCTGAGGGAATATATCATTTTTCTAGTTGAACTGTAACAACGACTCTATTTCTTGTTTATTTAACTAAAGCAGTCTTCCTTATTAATGAATATATTAGCTTCTCTATATTCTTAGTCTTTAAAGTATTATCAAGCTCTACTCAAAGACTATGGCCAGGTTTTTCCTAATGGAAACAGGGGTGAGAAAAACATGCTTCTTTTACCCTTTCATGAGAGTCACTCTTTTACCTGATTAACTTTTGTTTTAATGAGCGTGATAGTTTTGCTGTCGTGGTAATTAGGGAAGCTGGCATGTGGTTGGCTTCCCACCACTCTGCCATCAACATATGCATGTGGATTATTTGTGGTTCTAGGGCAATGTACACTCTCTCTGCCTGTCTTTTCCATTAGTTCTATAGTCCTCTGACTTCACTGGCAACAACTCGGGGTAGTATAAACAAGAATTAAAAATACAAACTCCTCCAAAATGGTTATCACTTGGAAAACCACGCAATCACTAAAGAATTGAGATACTCTTTGCTTGATTGGCTTTGTCATGAGGGACATGCATTCTCCAGAAAAGAGGTCCCAGTCTTTTTTTGAATACAGTTATTCTTCGTATTTTTATTTCCCTAGTCTGCCTTGAGATAATTCTACCATCCTCCTCCCAAACACATGCATGTACACATGTACACACATACACATACATACACATGCATATACATGTACAGATATACACATATATGCACACATGCAAAGTCCTAATGGGATAGAAGTGGTATAGGGATAGAGGGGGATGCTGAGAGTAAGGCATTGAGCAAGACTATGAAGAGGATAGCTTCCTTCAGTGCACCCTGAGCAGAAGTGCAGAAGAGATGGTGACAAGCTGTGCTCACTCATTCATGTGTTTATCCAAAATATCCACTGGATAAAGCCCCATCAGATTGCTTGCCACAAGTCCCTGGGAGAACTAGGGATGGAGTAGACAGCTACGGAACAATCTTAACCTTTCAGTGCATCCTGTATCTCTTGTGGCAGAGGAAAAGTTTTTGCTCCCGCAGAGGGCCCGTGGCAACGGCCCTCTCACTGCCTCAGAGCAACTTAAGGCAGTTTAGTTGCCTTTAAAAATTTTAAAGCCATTTTATTATTTACCTTGTTAATTTTTCAGGTATGTTTCCCATTTGAAAACGTAATGGCTAACTAACATTAAATGATACCTTTCTGCTCGGTATAAGCAGCATTCATCTTCCATTGATTTTACAAATATTGCTACGGCCAGGTTCTCTGCTGGGCACTGGGCATACTGAGATGGCCAGGACAGTTCTAATCATAAAGAACTCTGAATCCATTTACAAGGGAAGACCATGTGTTTTAATGTGAGCAATGTCATCAGAGAAATAAAGGCAAATAGTATAGAGGAACATAGATGGGAAGCTCTCTCATGCTCCTTTGGCACAAAATAACAGGATGAGTCTGGAACATCTTATTGTGCCAGAAAGTAAATAATTGTTACCAAAAATCACAATGATGAGACTATGTTTGAGTGACACAGGTGCCAACTAAAAGAGCTCCGAACAGCCAAAGTTGGAAAAATTTAGACAACAAAGTAAGTGAAATTATATTGGATTATAACCTAAAATATAAAATAAATATCCATGTATCCATACTGATAGAAACAAATGATTGAATAAATAAATGAAAGAGAATAGACAAACTCCCTTGCAGAATTCCAAATAGTTTATGAAGTTAGATACTCCACTGTCAAGGAAGTGGGGCACAGCTCTTTAATCCTTAAGAGTGGGCTGTGCATAGTGACTTCCTTTCAAAGAATGCATTATGGAAGGTGGGTGGAGACGACTTACCAGTGCAGAAACGACTTACCAGTGCAGAAACTTGACAGACATTACTTTAGCCAGTTGATGGTGGTCAACACCAACGGCGGATAGTATGTCCCTTGATAGGATGTGTGTGATGAGAACGTTACTTTGCTTCTTGTGGTCTTCCACCCCCAAAATCCATAACCCAGTCTGATCACAAGAAAAACACCAGACAAATACCAGTTGTATGACATTCTACAAAATACCTGACCAGTACTCCTTAAAGCTGTCAAAGTCATTCAAAACCAGAAAAGTCTGATAAACTGTCACAGCCAAGAGGACCATAAGGAGGCATGCTAAATGTAATAATGACTAAATGTCGCCATAGGATTCTGGAACAGAAAATGGACATAAGGTGAAAACTAAAGAAATATGAATAAAGTATGACATTTAGCTAATAATAATGTATAAACACTGGTCCATTAATTGTGGTTAATGTGAGATAATAATATGGGAAACTGGGTGTGCTTTGTATGGGAACTCTCTGTACTAGCTTTGTAACTTTCCAATGAATCTAAAACTGTTCTAAAACAAAGAAACATATATTTTACAAATTAGTTCATAGTTCCACCACCCAACTAAAATTTGAGATATGTCTTTCAGTGATTTTTCCATGCCTTTTCATGAATATATATATATATTCATATACATATATATATATATATATATATATATATATATATATATATACACACACATATATGGCCAGGTTTTTCCTAATGGAAATAGGGGAGAAAAAAAATGCTTCTTTTGCCCTTTCATGAGAGTCACTCTTTTACCTGATTAACTTTTGTTTTAATGAGCGTGATAGTTTTGCTGTCGTGGTAATTAGAGAAGCTGGCATGTGGTTGGCTTCCCACAACAAGTGTGTGTGTGTGTGTGTGTGTGTATATATATATATATATATATATATATATATATATATATATATATATTATGTACACTTCTGCACCACTGAACCATGATTTTAATCATAGAATAGTGTTCTATCTTATGGGCCCGCCAGAATTTATTTACCCAAGACTCAATCACCAGTTATTTATATTGCTTTCAGTTTTATTATAATAATTAAAATAATAATTACTTTCATCATAATAATAATTACTTTCGCTATAATCATTAAAATTCAGTGAACATCATTGTATATACAACTTTGTACATATCACTGATTATTTGTTTAGGGCCACTGAGTCACAGATCAGTCAGGTTTTTAGCTCCTAAAGGCAGACAACAGGATAGTAGAACTATATGTGTCACCTTCTGTTGGGTTAGAATGTGTGACTAGGATTTTTACTCTAGATTTCTGGTGATGATACACTTTCTAGTAAGCAAGTTTGATGCCTATGTTTAACAAAAATTGTACCTGGATTTTGAACAATCTATATTTATTGAAATTTAAATAAATAAGCTGTAATTACACTCTTTCACAGCACCTTAGTTTATTTATAACTATTTTATTATCTTCTTTTCTTCACTTTTGATTTCTCTGAACTGTCATTAGTCAGATTAGGTTCCAATGTTAATAGGAAACTGCTTGCTTTAACCATTGTATTTCTCTTTCTGTCCTCCAACTTTCACCCAAAGCAGAGATTAATTACTTCTTACATATTTCAGCTAATTATTAGTATTTTACTCCTGGATGAAAAGAGTTGGTACAGAGTCAAGGAAGGGAACAACCAACTTCTAGGAGACCCATTACCTTTTTCACTCACTACCACGAGATCTGACATTAGTGAACACTTTAACCCCTTTACATTGATAATATTAGGCTTATACTTTTTGATCATGGTGTATATATATATATATATATATATACACACACACACACACACACACACACACACACACACCATGATATATAATATATATATATATATATCCTTAAAATGGTACAGTGCTCTTTATCTTCACTATCTCATAGACTTCATATTTTAATATAGCCCTCATATAACCAGTATGGGTTACTCCACAAAGCAGTGGTAAAAATAGTCACATATCTTAATATTTGAATTAAATGTTCAAGCACCAATATGCTATGTTAGAAAAGAAAAATAAAAGCCAGTATTTTCCCCTAAGCTGCCTCTGTACCCTGAATTTTCTAAAACCCTCCGGACTTTTGGATTCCAAAGCTGAGCAAGGACAGTCTGGCATTTGGTCAATTTACTACTGTCTTTACTTCACACTGCCACATGGTGTCGCTGTTGGGAGCCGCTCCAACTTCTGTTTGCTGCTAGTCCAAGTAGCCACAGTTCCTTGGGACACCAACGTTCAAGCCCTGCAAAGCATGCCTTATTGGGTCTCTCAGACCAGAGTTCCTAATTCTCAGCACTTTCAATCCCATCAGCAGCTACGCCACCCCCACCCCCCAAGCTAACCATCCCTGGAGTTTTGGGCCAAAACCAGGTTTTACATTTACCTTTTCAGTCTTCGGAGAGGAGGACTGTATCCACTGTCTCCTTCTCTTCCAAACAATAAACATTCAAAGAGGTTGGGCATTTTTTTTTTATTTTCAATATTCAAAAAGTAAGACATCTAATTTCAACTCCTTTCTATTAACAGAAGGTACTCACTTGCCTCTTTCCTTCTAAGTAAGACCCTCTTTCTTTCTCTCTTGCTCAAAAGGTCTCATTATTCTGCTTTTACCACCCAGGAGACCTTTGGCCTTTTACATGCACCTGTAAATAAAGCTGTTTTCTGGAACTCTAGACAACTTGATGTTTTACCCTTTCTAAGACCATTTTATGGACCGTTTTACTGACAATACTTCTAAAGAAGAGGAAAGCAAATGTAGCAAAAGCATACATTTTCCCACAAAATTTTACCTAAAACATTATCTACTAACAGTTTTAAGCTCTGACATGTGAAAAATAAAATCACTAACTGCTTCTTATATATTTTATGTATCTCCCCCAAATCTATCTTTTTAGAAACACAAACTGTTGATTATTCAATTCAATGATGGTCACATCAACAAATAGTTATTGGGCACGTCAATAAGTTACTGAAGTGGATTTAAAGAAAAGAGATGTAGAATTTGTCAGCCCTCCAGGGTGTTATAGAAGATAAAACATCAAAGTTGAGCTTCACATGAGCAAAGTGTGCCATATGTCAAATGCAAGAACAAAGCACGCTCTCTGCAGGACATGAGAGCAGAGAAAGGTCACATAGGTTGAGATGGTGAGTGGTGACACTTGAGATGTTCGATCTTGACTTTGAGCTTAAACAAAAGTAGAATTTAGATAGACAGAGGAGAAATTGGAGAATTCCAGAGGGAGGACAGTAGTAAAAATGTGGAAGGCAAAAATGTTCTAGGCTTCCTGGAGACATTAATAAACTTGCTCTCTGTCTCTCTCTCTGTCTCTCTGTCTCTCTGTCTCTCTCTGTCTCTCTCTCTCTCTGTCTCTCTCTCTCTCTCTCTCTCTCTCTCTCTCTCTCTCTCTCTCTCTCACACACACACACACACACACACACACTACTATTTCTCAGATTTCCAAGAATATTAGAAAATTTTCAAGTATGTTACAAATTGTTTTAAAGAGGAAGAAATATGAGTAAGCAGAGATCTAAAGATATATCACTAAAAATATGAATTCCTCTAGAGGCCAAATACCTCATCATTGTCAGGTGTTTGGGGAATAGATTTAATATCTTTTAGGTAATTCCTCTGGTTACCATCCTCAACTGTATTCTTTTGACCATATCTGGCTCCTATTTCAGAAAAGAGCATATTTCTCAGGAATATAGTTTTAACTATATTTCTTAACTAAGACAGCAGACTTAATTGTCCTATAGACTCAGCCTTCCTACTTCAGTGGTTTAATCTTTTATCTTCAATTATATAATGCCATTTGAGAAAAAGAATATCCATTTAGTTGTGTGTGTAAAACTCAAAATCTACTATTTTGTTAATAATTTTAATTGAGTTTTCCCTTGCCTATAAGACTATCCATTTATACCAAACCCCAAAGTAAGTAAAAATGGCACAAGTGACAGCTAAGAGTGGTTGAAATTATTATTACCTTGAGGGGAGATGTGAAAGTTATGGTAATTGATATAAAGCTTTCCCCCGCCACCCCAACGTGGTGAGAAATACAGGTCAAAAAAAAATCCCCTAGTGAAAAAATTTTCAGCAGCGTTCTGATGAGCTTAGGTGTCCCCAGGATCTTCTACTATTGTACTCGATTCTGCTGCTCATGTAAATATTAATAGGCCTATAAAGTTAACAAATCAATAGCTTCACGTTAGAAGTTCTCTGGGCTTCAGATGATTCTAAGGGAACCAAGTGCCCAGTGGTAGAAAATTACTTCTCTGATTTTTTAATATCAACATTAGCATTTTTCCAAATTAGATTCTTCACTACCCCACAAACCACAGTGGATTACAATCTATAAACTTGACTTTAGTCTACCTGTCAATCACGCAAAATCTTAATTTTAGAAAGTCAACAGAATTAAACCAGGTAAGAAATCAGATGGGAGTCTTCACAAATCATTCCACAGCAATCAATAGTATTCATGTCTAAAAAGCATCAGCTCAATGCCAGTGTTAGACTTGGGCATCCAATGGGAGGTACTGATGGTGGTGGTAGTGATGGTGGGGCGGGGATATTTCACTAGATGGATTGAAGAGTAACATCACTTATAAAGTTCTTCACAACAAGCATGGAATCTTTTCAATTTGTTCACTTATTCTATCACGTTTATGAGTAGCCCTTCAAGAATATCTGAGAATGAAGGTGTGAACTGGAAAAAGCTCAGGTCCTCCTGCAGGGGGATCACCACGTGAAAGCTATGATAAGATGGGCCAGTTGGTTGCACGCACTGTGCCCACTACACAGACTCCTTGCAGGAACTGCCAGTGCTGAATGGTGTTGGGTGCTGGGCAGGAAAGAAGATTGGGGAGCTATCCACGGGAAGCTAGCAAGCTTATTGACCAACTTACATCCTGCACTCTGCTTATATTCTTCACCCTCTATTGTTTTTCTTAACAAAATACTTTTTTTTATAGGTAATATTACAACTTCAATCTTTATTTGATTAATATGCTTTTACATTTCTTTTTGAGAAGTTAGGATGTATATGCTCTTTTAAAAAAAATTATTGGGTGACATTCATTAATAAGATTATATGTTACAAGTGTATAATTCTATAATACATCATCTGTATATTGCATTGTGTGATTATCACCTGAAATCTAGTCTCCTCTGTCACCACATATTTGATTCTTTTACCATCTTCAACCTCTGCCCACTCCCCTTCCCCTCTGGTAACCACCATACTGTTGTCTGTTTCAATTAGTTTTTTTGTTCTTGTGTTGCTTTCTGTTTTATATCCCACATGAGTGAAGTCATGTGGTTCTTGTCCTTTTCTGTCTGACTTAGTCCTCTTAGCATGATACTCTCAAGATCCATTCATGTTATTGCAAATGGCAGTACTTTATCTTTTCTTATGGCTGAATAGTATTCTATTATATATATGAGGACAGACAATTAAGTTCACGAACTCATCCTAGAAAAAGTGCTACATACCTCATTGCTGAAATTCATGATGATCATCTTCAAAGTACTCCCCTTGGGAAGCTATATACTGATGCCAGTGCTTAGTCTACTCTTCAAAGCTATTTGAGAACTCTTTCTGGAATGGCCTTCAGAGCTGTCATCGTATTATCCTTGATGTCTTGGATGTCATCAAAATGTCTTCCTTTCAATAATTCCTTTATCTTCAGGTAAAGAAAGAAGTCATTGGAGGCCAGATCAGGTGAGTAGGGAGGGTGTTCCAATACAGTTATTTGTTTACTGACTAAAAACTCCCTCACAGACAGTGCCGTGTGAGCTGGTACATTGTCATGATGCAAGACTCATGAATTGTTGGTGAAACATTCAGGTCGTTTAACTTTTTCATGCAGCCTTTTCAGCACTTCCAAATAGTAAACTTGGTTAACTGTTTGTCCAGTTGGCACAACTTCATAATGAATAATCCTTCTGATATCAAAAAGATTAGCGTCGTTGCAACAAGTTCACGAACTTAATTGTCAGACCTTGTATGTACCACCTCTTCTGTAGCCAATCATCCATCAAAGGACACTTGGGTTATTTCCATGTCTTGGTTATTATAAATAATGCTGCAATGAACATAGGGATGCATATATCTTTAAGAATAAATGTTTTCAAATTTTTATCCACCTTCCATTTTTTAAGTTTCATTCAGAGCCATTAAACTCTGGTGAAAGTCTAAGTAACTGTTTTGCTTTCAAACAGTGGCTTCCAACATTTTGGTGACCTTCATCTTGACTTACAATCAGAATAATATTCAAAATACTTAGAAGATGCCAGAGGGACACTGACCTATCAGAACAGGAGATACCCTTTTACAGCTCTACACTAAGGTAAAGAGCCCCTGAACTGAACTAAAACTGGTCCATTCAGATAAAAGTCTACAATTTGGCTACTTTTAATTTATGTAAAACCTAACCTGTCCCTGCATGTTGATTTCTAAGATTTTACTGTTGTTTTTTCTTTTTTTCCCTATTTTTCATCTCTTCTTTTTTTACTAGATCATCTTTAGCTTATTTTACTACTCAGTTTTTCCACTCGTTTTCTTCTCTCTTTGAATTCAAGACCAAGAAACAGAAGCAAAGATCAGTTATAAGGACAGTTTGTACCCAAACAGGAAATGCTGGGTGTCCCTCTCAGCCAAATATTTAAGCATGATAGATCTGGTGTGTTTGTAGCACCGAGATAGAAGTAGGAAGCTAAAACTGGAAAGGCCAAAATGCCATCAGACTGTAGGAATGGTGGAGAGAATGTTCTAATTGTGATATCAAAATAACACAAAGGGAGATAACAAAATTTATGTCAAGTATGTAGAACAAAATCTACCAGGTATTTCATTGGCAATAATCACAAAGTTTGATAACTCTGTATTGAGCAGGCAATGGAACGGGAGGATGGTTGGGGTGGGAAATGCACTCTTATGTATTGCTAGTGAGGCTATAAATTGGAACAACCCCTCTGGAAGACAATTTGACAATATATATAAAACCACTGATGCATATACATTTTCATCAACAATTCCATTTCTGTGAACTTATCCTACTCATGAGACATTGTATACTTACATGATTATTCATTACAAAACTTTGTGTACAGCAAAATATTTGAAACAACCCAAGTGACTTTCAATACAGACAGATTAAATAACTTAGGACGTATCCACACAATTGAATACCATGCAGTGGCCAAAGAAATTAATTTAATTAAAAAGAAAAGAAGAAAAAAAGAGTAAGAATGTGATCCATCTACTTTGTGAAAAGTCTCCAAGATAAAACAAGGCACAGAACACTATGTGTAATAAGCTGTTTTTTTTAATACAAAGGGCATGGGATATAGTGGCCATTGAAATGTGCCATTCAGACTCCCACTATAGAGTTGACTGAAAGCCCAGAGCTCCACTGTCCAGATCCAGCCCCTCCCCCCTACCCATCACCGGAGAGGGGTGACCCTACTTGGAGCAGTGCTTGGGCTTGGTTCCCACACTAGGGGTCTAACCCCGGCCTCCTGGGTGAGAGGCGGGAATCCTAACTGCTACATTCCTGGAGGATGGGCTCTCCTTGGTGTGGTCTCCAGGTTCTTGGCATCTCAAGCAAACAATTGAATGAGACACAGAGATAAAGTGGAGAAAGAGCAGTTTATTAGAAGAGAAAGTACACTCCAAAAAGTTAGGAGAGGACCCAACCACAAAGAAAAGCTACTCCCTCCCCCTCCCCCACGACCAGCAGAAGTTTGGCGGTTTTATTCTTTCTTCTCTAGAATGGGCTGTTCCCCTCACCTGATTTACATCTGTGATTGACAGGGGGCTATTACTTCATCTTTTTGTTTTGACTGGATGAGTTGTTGTTTTTTTATTAGTTCCAGGTGTACAAAACAACGTAATAGTTAGATATTTATACTCCTCACAAAATAACCCCCTCCCCCAATCTACTACCCCTCTGACATTGCACTCAGTCGTTACATTTCCACTGTCTCTATGCCTTACGCTATGCTCCATTTCCTGTGACTATATATATATATATATATATATATATATATATATATATATATATATATATATATAATTATACTTGACATTCATTATTATTCAGCTTCAGGTGTACACTGCAGAGGACAGGCACCTACACTGTCCATGAAGTGGTCTCCCTAATAGGATAAGTGTCCATCGAATACCCTACAAAATCTTTACAACATTATTGATTATATTCCCCAAACTGTCTTTCATATCCCTGTGGCAATCTTGTGGTTACCGATTGTGCTTTCTAATCCCTTCATCTTCTCCCTAATCTCCATCACCCCTCCTATCTAGCAACCCTCAGTTTTTCCTCTATATCTCTGAGACTGTTTCTGATTAGTTTGTTTATTTATTCTATTCGTTAGATTCCACATATAAGTGAGATCAAATGGTATTTGTCTTTCTCCATCTGACTTATTTCACTTACTGTAATGTTCTCTAGGTTCATCCATATCGTTGCATAGGGTAAGATTTCATTCTTCTTTACGGCCAAGTAATACTCCATTGTATAAATGTACCACAGTTTCTTAACCTAGTTATCTACCAATGCTCATTTCAGTTGTTTCCAGGTCTTGGCTATCGTGAATAGTGCTGCAAAAGACATAGGAGTGCATACATTTTTTCGAATTAGTGTTTTGGATTTCTCTGGATAGATACCTAAGAATGGAATTGTGGGGTCATAAGGTAGTTCCATTTCCAGTTTTCTGAGATACCTCCATACTGATTTCCATAGTGGCTGCCCCAATCTGCAATACCACCAGGAATACAGAGGGATCCCTTTTCTCCACATTCTCGCCAGCATTTGTTGGTTGATTTATTGATATAGCCATTTTGACTGGGGTGAGGTGGTATCACATTTTGCATTTCTCTCATTATTAGTGAGGTTGAGCATTTTTTCATATGTCTGTTTGCCATCTGTATGTCCTTTTTAGAAAAATGTCTCTTCATGTCCTCTGCCCATTTTTTAATTGGGTTGTTTGTTTTTTTGGTGTTGAGTTGAATGAGTTTTTTTTATGCATTTTGGATATTAACCCCTTATCTGATGTACCACTGACAATGTCTTCTCCCATTCAGTAGGATGCCTTTTTGTTTTATTGATGGTTTCCTTTGCTGTGAAAAAACTTTTTAGTTTGACGTAATCCCATATGTTTATTTTTTCTTTTACTTCTTTTGCCCGAGGGCATACATCAGTAACAATATTACTAAGGGTACCGTGTGCACACTTTCTTCCTATATTTTCTTCTATGGTGTTTCCCCGAAAATAAGACCTAGCCGGACCATCAGCTCTAATGAGTCTTTTGGTGCAAAAATTAATATAAGACCCAGTATTATATTATTTTATATTATATTATATTAAAGACCCGATCTTATATTAAAATAAGATTGGATCTTATATTAATTTTTGCTCCAAAAGACACACTAGAGCTGATGGTCCACCTAGGTCTTATTTTTGGGGAAACACAGTAGGAGTTTGATGGTTTCAGATCTTAAATTTAAGCCTTTAATCCATTTTGAATTTATTCTTGTATATGGTATAAGGAGGCAGTCCAGCTTCATTTTTTTGCATGTGTCTGTCCAGGTTTCCCAGCACCATTACTGAATAGACTGTCTTTACTCCACTGTAAATTCTTTCTTCCATTGTCGAAGATTAAATGACCATACAGGCATGGATTTATTTCTGGTCTCTGTATTCTGTTTCATTGATATATGTGTCTGTTTTTATGCCAGTACCATGCTGTTTTGATTACTGTAGCCTTGTAATATAATTTGATGTCAGGTATCGTTATACCTCCCACTTTGTTTTTATTTCTCAAGATTGCCGATGCTATCGGGGGTCTTTTATGGTTCCATATAAATTTTAGGATTATATGTTCTATTTCTGTGAAAAATGTCCTTGGTAGTTTGATAGGAATGGCATTGAATATGTATATTGCCTTAGGAAGTATGGACATTTTAACTATAATAATTCTTCCTATCCATGAGCATGGTATGTGTTTCTATATATCTATATCTTCTTTAATTTCTCTCCTCAGTGCCTTATAATTTTCTGAGTACAGATCTTTTACTTCTTTTACTTATTCCTAAGTATTTTATAGTCTTTGAAGCAACTGTAAATGGGACTGTTTCTTAATTTCTCTTTCTGATAGTTTATTATTGGTATATATGAATGTAACTGATTTCTGAATATTAATTTTGTATCCTGCTACTTTACTAAATTCATTTATCACTTTTAATAGATTTTTGGCAGAGTCTTTAGGGTTCTTTAGATATAATATCATGTCATCTGAATATGATGATAATTTTACTTCCTCCTTATCAATTTGGATGCCTTTCATTTCTTTTTCTGTCTGATTGCTATGTGTAGAACTTCCAGAACTATGTTGAATAAAAGTGGAGAAAGTGGGCACCCTTGCCTTGTTCCTGATCTTAGGGGGAATGGTTTTAGCTTTTCCCCATTGAGTATGATGTTAGCTGTAGGTTTCTCATATATGGCCTTTATTATGTGAGATATGATCCCTCTATTCCCATTTTCTTAAGAGTTTTTATCATAAATGGCTGCTGGATTTTATCAAATGCTCTTTCTGCATCTATTGATATGATCACATGAGTCTTATTTTTCATTTTGTTAATGTGGTGTATCACATTAATTGATTTGCAGATGTTGAACCAACCTCACATACTGGGAACGAATCCCACTTGAATATGGTGTATGATCTTTTTAATGCATTGCTGAATTCTGTTTGCTAATATTTTGTTGAGGATTTTTGATCTATGTTCATTAGGGATATCGGCTTGTAGTTTCCTTTTTTTGTAATGTCTTTGTCTGATTTGGGGATCAGGGTGATAGTGGCCTTGTAAAAAGAGTTTGGGAGTGTCACGCGGTGCATCCAGCGGGGTCTCAGATCCTGCTCCCCACACCAGAACACAGGATATGGTGAGGCCAAAAAGGAACACCCACGGAGCCATAGGTAGGGAAGTCATACCACTATAGTCTCACTGAAGGCTGGATTCACACGACGTGTGACCTGCTGTCCACTTTTCTGCCAACCGACCAATTCGACTCTCCTCGACTCGACTCCTCAGCACAGCCGCAGCAGTTATACAATGGTTACAGCTGACGGCCAACTAGCAACAGCTGATGGCCATCTATTACCCGAGCCAGCACCTTTCCACGTGAGGCCAAGAGCCTGGAAACTGCTCTCTGGGGCTCTGTCCCCACAGGGAGTCTTCCCTACTGCTGGATTTTTTTAAATAGTTTGAGGTGAATAGGTGATAATTCTGTTTTGAATGTTTTGCAAAATTCACCTGTAAAGCCATCTGGTCCAGGGCTTTTGTTTGTTGGGAGCTTATTGGTTACTGATTCAGTTCACCTGGTAGTAATCAGTCTATTCAGGTTTTCCGTTTCTTCTTCCGTTAGGCCTGGGTGGTTGTATGCTTCTAGAAATTATACATTTCTCCCAAATTGTCTAATTTGTTGATGTATAGTTGCTCATAGTAATTACTTAAAACTTTTTGTATTTCTGTGGTGTCTGTTGTCACTTCCCTTTTATTTCTGATTTTATTAATTTGGGTTCTCTCCTGTTTTTCGCTTTTGTTGTTTTTTTTTTTTTTTTTTTTTTTTTTTTGATGAGTCTGGCTAAAGATTTGTGGATTTACTTAATCTTCTCAACCAGCTTTTGGTTTCATTGATCTTTTGTTTTTTGGGGTTTTTTTTTGTTTTTTTGGTCTCTATTTCCACTCTGATCTGTATTATATCCTTCTTGTACTCTCTTTGGGCTTATTTTAGTGTCCTAGTTCCAGATCCCTTACGTGTAGGATAAACTGTTGATTTGAGATTTTTTTTCTTCTTTTCTTTTCATTAAAATTTTTTTTTAATTTATTGGGGTGACAATTGTTAGTAAAATTACATAGATTTCAGGTGTACAATTCTGTATTACATCATCTATATCTATATATCCCATTGTGTGTTCACCACCCAGAGTCAGTTCTCCTTCCATCCCCATCTATTTGATCCCCTTTACCCTCATCTACCACAACCCTCTCCCTTTACCCTCTGATAACCACTAAACTATTGTCTGAGTCTATCAATTTTTGTTTCTCATTTGTTTGTCTTGTTCTTTTGTTGTTTTTGGTTCATATACCACTGATTTCACATATCAGTGAAATCATATGGTTCTCTACTTTTTCTGTCTGACTCATTTTGCTTATCATTATAATCTCAAGATCCATCCATGTTGTCACAAATGGTCCTATTTCATCTTTTCTTACCGCCGAATAGTATTCCATTGTGTATATATACCACAAATTCTTTATCAATTCATATATCGAAGGACATTTTGGTTGTTTACATGTCTTTGCCACCACGGTAAATAAAGCTGCAATGCACATTGGAGTACACGTGTCTTTATGGATAAATGTTTTCAGATTTTTTGGGTAGATACCCAGGAAAGAGATTGCTGGGTCACATGGTAATTCTATGCATAATTTTTTGAGGAACCTCCACACTGCCTTCCACAGCGGCTACACCAGTCTGCATTCCCACCAACAGTGCATGAAGCTTCCCTTTTCTGAACAGCCTCTCAAACACTTGTTACTATTTGTCTTGTTGATGATAGCCATCCTGACTGGGGTAAGGTGATATTTCATTGTGGTTTTTATTTGCATTTCTCTGATGATTAGCGATGTTGAGCGTTTTTTCATGTCTATTTGCCATTTGTATGTCCTCTTTGGAGAAATGTCTCCTCAGGTCCTCTGCCCATTTTTCAAAACACACAATGGGTTGTCTGTTTTTTTGTGGTTGAGTTGCATGAGTTTCTTGTACATTTTGGATATTTGCCCTTTATCAGAGGCACTGTTAGCAAAAATCTTGTCCCATTCAGTTGGTTGCCTCTTTATTTTGTCAATGGTTTCTTTTGCTGTGCAGAAGCTTTCAAGTTTGATATAGTCCCATTCATTTATTTTAGCTTTTACTTCCCTTGCCTTTGGAGTCAATTTCATGAAGTGCTCTTTGAACCCGAGGTCCATAAGTTTAGTACCTATGTTTTATTTTATGCAGTTTATTTTTTCATGTCTTATGCTTAAGTCTTCGATCCATTTTGAATTAATTTTGGTACATGGTAACAGAGAGCAGTCCAGTTTCAGGTTTTTGCACTTGGCTTTCCAATTCTGCCAGCACCATTTATTGAAGAGGCTCTCTTTTCTCCATTATATGTTTTTTGCTTCTTTGTCAAAAAGTGTGTGTACATATTTATGTGGTTTTATTTCTGGGTTCTCAATTCTATTCCATTGGTCTATGTGTCTGTTTTTCTGCCAGTACCATGCTGTTTTGATTATTGTTGCCTTGTAGTACAAAATAAAGTTAGGGAGTGTGATACCTCCAGCATTGTTCTTTTTTCTTAGGATTGCTTTGGCTATTCAGGGACTTTTGTGGTTCCAAACAAATCTGATGATTTTTTGTTCTATATCTTTCAAAAATTCCATTGGGATTTTGATGGGGATTGCATTAAATCTGTATATTGCTTTGGGTAATATGGCCATTTTAACAATGTTGATTCTTCCAATCCATGAGCACGGAATGTATTTCAAATTCCTTTTGTCTTCTTCAATTTCTTTTAAAAATGTCTTATAGTTTTCAGCATATATGTCTTTCACATCATTGGATAAGTTTATTCCTAGGTATTTTATTCTTTTTACTGCACTTGCAAAAGGAATTCTTCTTTTCCTTTCTTTTCTGAGATTTCATTGTTAGTATATAGGAATACAATGAATTTTGGACGTTGATTTTGTAGCCGGCAACTTTGCTGTATTCGGTGATTGTTTCTAATAGCTTTTTGGTGGAGTCTTTAGGGTTTTCTATATATAGCATCATGCCATCTGCAAAGAGTGACGATTTAATTTCTTCATTTCCAGTTTGAATGCCTTTTGTTTTTCTCTTGCCTGATTGCTCTGACGAGGACTTACAACACTATGTTGAAAAGCAGAGGTGATAAGGGACAGCCCTGTCGTGTTCCTGAATGTAGAGCAAAGGGCTTCAGTTTTTCACCATTAATTATGAGATTAACTGAGAGTTTGTCATATATGGCCTTTATTATGTTAAGGTATTTTCCTTCTATACCTATTTTATTAACTGTTTTAATCATAAATGGATGTTGTTTCTTGTCAAATGCTTTTCTGCATCAATTGACGTAATCGTATGATTTTTGTCCTTCATTTTATTTATATGATATATCACATTGATGGACTTGCATATGTTGAATAATCCTTTTGCCCCTAGGATGAACCCCACTTGGTCGTGATGAATAATCTTTTTAATGCATTGTTGCATTCGATTTGCTAGAATTTTGTTTAGGATTTTTGCTTCTGTATTCATCAGACATATTGGTCTGTAGTTTTCTTTTTTCGTGTTGTCTTTACCAGGTTTTGGTATCAGGATAATGTTGGCCTCATAAAATGAGTTAGGGAGTACTGTCTCTTCTTCAATTTTTTGGAAGAGTTTGAACAAGACTGGTATTAGATCTTCTTTGAATGTTTGGTAGAATTCACTAGCGAAGCCATCTGATCTCGGAGTTTTGCTTTTGGGAAGATTTCGAATGACTGATTCAATTTCCTTAATGGTAATCGGTCTGTTTCGATTTTCCAATTCTTCATGGTTCAGCTTAGGAAGGCTATATGTTTCTAAGAACTTGTCCATTTCTTCTAGATTATTGAATTTGGTGGCATGTAGTCCTTCATAGTATTCTTGGATGCTCCTTTGTATTTCTGTGGTGTTCATGATAACTTCCCTTTTTTCATTTCTGATTTTGTTAATTAGTGTTTTCTCTCTTTTTAATCTTAGTGAGTCTAGCCAAGGGTTTGTCAATTTTGTTAATCTTTTCAAAGAACCAGCTCTTTGTCACATTAATTTGTTGTCTTGTCTTTTGTTCTCTATTTCATTTAATTCTGCTGTGATTCCTATTATTTCCTTTCTTCTGCTGACCTTGGGTTTTATTTGTTCTTCTTCTTCTAGTTCTTTAAGGTATAACATGAAGTTATTCGTTTCGGATTTTTCTTGTTTCTTGAGATAAGCCTGTTATGATATAAATTTCCCTCTTAAAACTACTTTCGCTGCCTCCCAAAAATTTTGGTAAGATATATTTTCATTCTCATTTGTTTCTATGTATCTTTTGATCTCTACTCTAATTTCTTCTTTGACCCCGTCATTCTTTAAGAGTATGTTGTTTATCATAGACACAAACAATAGTTTAGTGGTTACCAGAGGGTAAGGGGGGAGGGGAGTGATAGATGAGCGTAAAGGGGATCAAATATATGGTGATGGAAGGAGAACTGACTCTGGGTGGTGAACACACAATGCCATTTATAGAAGATGTAATACAGAATTGTGCACCTGAAATCTATGTAACTTTACAACAATTGTCACCCCAATAAACTTCAATTAAAAAAAAGAGTATGTTCTTTAATCTCCAAGTATTTGTGGTTTTTCCTGCTTTCTTTTTGTAGTTGATATCCAATTTCAAAACCTTGTGATCAGAGAATATGCTTGGTATGATTTCAATCTACTTAAATTTGCTAAGGCTAGTTTTATATCCAATATATGGTCTATCCTTGAGAATGTTCCACATACACTAGAAAAAAATGTATAGTCTGATGTTTTAGGATGAAGTTCTCTATAAATGTCAATTAAGTCCATTTCATCTAATGTGTCATTTAGGGCTGCTATTTCGTTATTTATTTTCTGTTTGGATGATCTATCCACAGCTGTCAATGACATTCTTAGGTCCCCTAGTATAATTGTGTTTTGGTTAATTTCTCCCTTTAGTTCTGTTAGTAGTTGCTTGGTATATTTCGGTGCTCCCTGATTGGGAGCCTAAATATTGATGACTGTTATGTCTTCTTGTTGTATAGTTCCCTTTACCATTATGAAATGTCCATCTTTTTCTCTTGTTACCTTTTTCACCCTGAAGTATTTCATCTGATATCATTATGCCTATACCTGATTTTCTCTGGGTGCCATTTGCTTGGAGTGTCTATTTCTACCCTTTCACTTTCAGTCTATGCTTCTCCTTGTAGCTGAGATATGTCTCTTAGAGACAGCATATGGTTGGGTTTAGTTTTTTGATCCAATCTGCTACTCTGTGCCTTTTCATTGGTGAGTTCAGTACATTTACATTTAGGGTGATTATTGATATGTGAGGATTTCCTATCATTCTATCTTTAGTTTTCTGGTAAGATTGTGTCTCCATTGTTTCTTTGCCTTTTTGTTGTTGTCTATTATTTCTGTGTGGTGGTATTCTATGATTTTTCCCTCTGTTTCTTCTTTTATTACAGTATATATTTCAGTTCTGAATTTTTTTGAGTGGTTACCATTAACTTTATGTAAAAGAAAGTTTGATATTTAGAGTATTCCATTTTCTTTAGCATGCTTACTTTCCCCATTCCCATGTTCCAGTTCAGGCCTTTACTCTTCCCCTTTTTATGTTTTGGTTGCCACAAATTATCCCTGTTGATGGTGGTTGAATTGCCTCCTTTAGTATTTCTTGTAGTGCAGGTCGTGTATGAGACAAGTCCCTCAGCTTCTGTATGTCTGGAAAGGTCTTTATTCCTCCTTCATATCTCAAGGATATCTTTGCTGGGTATATTATTCTTGGCTCATCATTTCTCTCTTTCCATAGTTTGAATATTTGGTTCCACTTACTCCTGGCTTGTAGAATTTCTGCTGAAAAAATCAAATGATAATCTAATGGAATTTCCTTTGTAGATTACCGTCTTCTTTTCCCTGGCTGCCTTGAGGATTCATTCTTTGTCGTTGATTTTTGACAGCTTCAATACAATGTGCCTTGGAGAAGGCCTGTTGGGGTGAGATAATTAGGTGTTCTATTTGCTTCTTGGATTCGAGGATCCAGTTCTTTCCACAAGTTTGGTAAGTTCTCATCGACAATTTGTTTGAATATACTCTCTGTTCCCTTTTCCCTTTCATCCCCTGCTGGTATGCCCATTATTCTTATATTGCTCTTTCTGATGGAGTCAGAAAGTTCTTGTAGAGTTCTATCATTTCTTTTAAGTCTCAAGTCTCTTTCTTCTTCCATCCATGTCATTTCCAGGTTTCTATCTTCAATGTCACTTATTCTTTCCTCCATCTGGTCAACTCTACTATCTAAGCTGGCTATTTCATTTTTCATTTCTTCTATTGATTTCTTAATCTCCAGAAATTCTATTTGGTTCTTTTTTAAAATTTCAACCTCTTTGGTAAAATATTCCTGTTGTTCGTTGATTGTGTTTCTGAGTTCATTAAACTGCCTTTCTGTGTTTTGTTGCATCTTGTTGAGTTTTTTCAGAACAATCTTCAATTCTCTGTCATTTAAGTTACATATTTCCATATCTTTAAGTTCATTACCTGGAGACTTTTCATTTTATTTCTGAGCTGTATTGTTGCCTTAGTTATTCATGGCAATTAATGATTTATTGTTTCTCTTCCTAGATATCTACAGGAGTGGGTTCTGCAACAGTTTGATAGGGATAGTTCTTTCTTTTGTTTTCCAGTAGGTGTTGGTAGAATGTTTTACTTTCTCTCCAACTGCAGCCTTTTATTCTCTCTCACACTGTATTGTTATGTTTTCTCTGCACTATTCCAGCTTCTCACACAATGGGGGGATACCTTGGAATGCGTGCTTCTCCTCTGTTAACAGTTCACATGGGTCATAGGGCGCCATGTCCATGTGGGGATGCGGAGAGCTTTTGAAGTCCCAATGCTCTTCCTGCACCAGATTCAGAGCCCGTGTGTTTTAGCAATTCTGTTTACTCCTGCAGTGATCCGCCCAGATAGGTGGGGACAGGAGCAGGGTGGGTTGTGAGAGGTGGCCCAGAGCAATGTCAGCGACCACCACCACAGTTGGTCCTGCTTCCACAGCTCCCTCCCTTTTGCTGGAATTAGTTGAGCTGCGAATCTGTGTCTGTGGACCACAGTTCTCAGAACTGCAAATATTCTGTTCTTTTGATCTGACACTTCTACTGTTCTGCTTCTAGCACTGGGTAGGTGAGGGTGGGGCGAGCTTTGGGAGGGTAGAGAGGGGGCAGCTAGCCTTAGTGCCTAAGGCTCTGTTCTCTGTGGCAGTGAGCGCTTAAACCACTGTTTGCAGCCTTCTTCCCTCAGTCTTTGCTCTGAGGTCTCTGCCATGAGCATTGGGTTCAGCTGTGTTATATGCTGCCCCCTCAGCCCTGTGGGCCATAAGTGGAGGCCTAACAGTCCTTGTTCTTCCCTCTTCCACAGCTTTGGTAGTTCTGGGATGCAGCGAGATCGGAGCACTGAGCTAGGTCTGCGTCCTGTGCCTGCGCCGCCCTGTCTCCTCACTTCTCCCTTCCCTCCTCCCCTGCTCTGGCAATTCGTCCAACTTTAGGTGAATTCAGTAGTGAGCCTCTTCATCTTGCCTGTCTGCTGTGCAGGGAGTCCTTTGTGGAGTTATAGTTGTTCGATTTGTTATAAATTGCAGGGGAGATTTGCAGAGGCTCACCTCACACTGCCATGTTGAGGACGTCACTCGAGATTTGTGTTGTTTCTTTAGGTAGGCCTGCATTGCTATTAATTTCCCTCTTAGGAGTGCTTTTGCTGTATCCCATAGATTTTGGGTTGTTGTGTTTTCATTTCCGTTTGTCTTGAGATATCTTTTGATTTCTTCCTTTATCTCATTGTTGACCCATTCATTATTTAGTACCATGCTATTCAGCCTCCATGTGTTTGTATGTCTTCCAGTTTTTTTTCTTGTAATTGATTTCTAATTTCATAGCACTGTGGTCAGAGAAGACATTTGATATGATTTCAATTTTCTTAAATTTATTGAGACTTGATTTGTGGCCTAACACATGTTCTACCTTGGAAAATGTTTCATGTGCATTAGAGAGGAATGTGTAGTCTGCAGCTTTGGGGTGAAATGCTCTAAAAATATTGGTTAAATCCAACTGGTCCAATGTGTCATTTAAGGCTGCTGTTTCTATATTGATTTTCCATCTAAAGGACCTGTCCCTCATTGTCAGTGGTGTGTTGATTGCCCCTACTAAAATAGTGCTATTGTTGATCTCTGTCTTTATGTCAGTCAATATCTGTTTTATATATTTAGGTTCTCCTATGTTGGGTGCATAGATGTTTACTAGGGTTATGTCCTCTTGTTGGATCGATACTTTTATTATTACATAGTGCCCATCTTTGTCTTTTAATATATTCTTCATTTTAAAGTCTATTTTGTCAGATATAGGTATTGCTACTCCAACTTTATTCTCATTTCCAGTTGCATGAAATATCTTACTCCAACCCCTCACTTTCAGCCTGTGAGTTTCTTTTGATCTGAGGTGAAGTCTCTTTCATACAGCACATGCAAAGGTCTTGTTTTCTTATCTACTCAGCCACCCTTTGTCTTTTGATTGGATCGTTTCATCAATTCACATTTAAAGTTATCACTGATAGGTACATAATTATTGCCATTTTGTTATTTGTACTTCTGGTCTTCATTAGTTAGATTGTTTTCATCTTTCTTCTGCTTAAAGAAGCCCTTTTAACATTTCCTGCAATACTGGCTTTGTGGTAATGAATTCCTTTAGCTTATTCTTTTCTGGGAAGCTCTTTATCTCCTTCAATTTTAAATGATAGCCTTTGCTGGATAAAGCAATCTAGGTTGTAGGCCTTTGTTTTTCATCACTTTGAATACCTCTGCCACTCCCTTCTGGCCCGAAAAGTTTCTGTGGAAAAGTCAGCTGATAGTCTTATAGGATTTCCCTTGTTGGTACTCCATTGTCTTTCTCTTGCTGCTTTTAGGATTCTCTCTTTGTCTATAACCTTTGCCACTTTAACTATAATGTGTCTTGGTGTGGGCCTGTTTGGGTTCATCTTGGTTGCAACTCTCTGCACTTCCTGGGCTTGTATGTCAATTTCCTTCTACAGGTTAGGGAAATTTTGGTCCTTATTACTTCAAATATGTTTTCGATCCGTTGTTCCCTCTCTTCACCTTGTGGTATTCCTATGATGTGTATGTTATTGCACTTGATGTTATCCCAGAGGTCTCTTAAACTATTTTCATTTTTTTATTCTTTTTTCTTTTTGTTGTTCCACTTCGGTGATCTCTGCTAACTTGTCTTCTAAATCACTGATTCAATTCTCTGCCTCATCTAACGTGGTGGTAATTCCTTCAACTGTGTTCTTTATTTCAGTTATTGTATTCTTTATTTCTAACTGATTGTTCTTTATGATTTCTCTATCTTTCTTTATTTCATCACTAAGCTCCTTAAACATTTTTATTATCAGTATTCTAAACTTTGTCTCTGATAAGTTGGTTACCTCTATTTCATTTAGTTCCAATTTTGGAGATTTCTTCTGTTGTTTTATTTGGGAGATGTTTCTTTGTTTCCACATTCTGGCTGACTCTCTGTATTTGCTTCAACATATTAGGCAGATCCCCTAGTGTTCTCAGTCTTTGCTGGTGGTCTTATGTAGTATGTGTCCTTTATATTTGAATTGCACTGCTTCCCTATTCTGTGTGTGTGTTCCAGAGGTGACCCTTGTGTTGTGTCTATTCTTTTGTTAAAGTTGAGCTTTAATTGCTTTTGGCTTGTCAGTAGGTGGGATTGACTCCTAGGCTGACTAGTTGTGAGAATTCACTATGCCCACAGTGGATCAGCTGCTGTGTGAGCGTTGGACACTCAGATGAGGCTTGGCCCCTATGTGCTTTTGTGCCTGTAGAGAATTCCCTGTGTGTGTGTCACTTGTAGGTCAAAACCAGTAATACTCTGGTTTGGTCTGGAGTTGGCCTCTGGGTGTGTTGAATCTGGTGCCTCTTGAGCTGGGCCCTGGTCTAGGGCAATTTCAGAACAAAAATCAACAAACACAACAACAACAACAACAACAACAAAGAAAAAACCAAATATACTCACATGTAAGAACAATTGATAACCAACGGGCAAAAATATCAAAAATACAAAAAAAATCAATAGAAAAAAATGAAAAGGGAGTAGGAAAAGTAGGGAAAGGAAAAGAAAACAGAAAAGAGGAGAGAGAGAAAAGGGAAAAGGTGTATATATATATATAAACATATATATGTTTATAGCATATATATGTATATGCTAAAAATGATAACACTAAAAAGAAACAAACAAACAAACAAAAAAAAGCATCGCCGGTCTTGGCTTAAGCCCACCAAGCTATCTCCATGTTGTCCTCTGCTGTACAAAGATTCCTCTGCATCTTGTGGATGCAGAGCTAGCCACCTGGTGTCCAGAGTGACCCTGGCACTGCAGTTCTAGATAAGTGGGGCTATGGGGTGTGGTTGGTAGTTTTTACAAAGTCAGTGCAATTTCTGCTCTTGCCTGCACAACCACAGGCTTACAGCACCACAGCCAGCCACTGGGAGGTGGGCTTATTCCCTGTGCCCAGGTCTCCTGAGTCTTAGGGCACTTCTTCCATCAGGGGTGTGGGGGTGCGAGATTTCTGTGCTGCTGAAAGCCCAGAGCTGCCTCTGCCACTCGCTGCTGACCCCTGCATGTGTCTCCACAGCTGTAATTGCCCTGCAAGCAACCCAGAAAATGTTGGGGCTGAAAAGACCTGTGCTTTCCGTGTCCCTACCCAGTTTCTTCCCTAGGTCACAGCTCCAAAACTGGCTTTTTCCAGATCCTGAGTGCTACAGCAGCTCTGTAATCTGACACTACTCCTCAGTTCAGGGACCAGCTTAAGACTCTGGAAGGGCTGGGTAGGATTGCTGTGGGAGAGTGGGGGGGAAGGGCCCAGGTGTGGCATTTGCTTTTTGTCTGACCTAGGGCCCAGCTGGAGATCTCAACTGAAGTTACTGCCTCAAACGCTGGATAGCTACTCTCTAGGAGGGAGAGATCAGCTACGGGTCACTGGGAGAGAGCCCAGAGCCAGGGTGCTGCAGTCTCTAGTCTATGTCCTGAGGCTCCGTGTCCCTGCAGCTGTGGATGCGGGCTGGGTCTCCACACCGCTCCCTTCCCTCTTCCCCTTCTCGCCTGGTTTGCCCACTGTGGGGACAGAATCCCAGAGAGCAGTTTGCAGGCTCTCGGCCTCAGTTTGCTGGCTCAGTTATTAGATGGCCATCAGCTGTAATCAGATGGCCATCCGCTGTGGCTGGGTGGCCATCAGCTGTTACTGGTTAGCCATTAGCCACTAATATAACTGTCGTGGCTATGCTAGGGTTGATTGGCAGAGAAGCGGATGGTGGATTTGCGGATCATGTGGATCCTGCTTCCTATATCTCCAACCCAGCTGCCAGCAAGAATATAGTGGTATAAACCCCCTATTCATGGCTCCATTGGTGTTCCTTTTTTTTTTTTTTTTTTTGGCCTCACCATATCCTGCATTCTTGTGTGGGGAGCGGGAGCTGAGACCCTGCATGACACCCACCTTCAAGTAATCCTCATGCATGTCACTTAGCTGTTCTGTGTGATGAGTGGAGAGTCCTTTGATGTGTTATAGATGTTCAATTTGTGGTAAATTCCGGAGGAGAATTCATGAAGCTTACCTCACTGACACCATTCCTATGACGTCCTCTTTTTACCTCATCTTTATAGATTGCGTATGTTCCTTCCCAGAATTCAGTCTGTTATAGTGATATTAATGAACTTCTGGGCATATATGATATTATAATGATGGTATAATGAGGCTAAGGTGAGATGGAGGTCGTTGTAGCCTCTACTGCGCAGGTGTGAGTGACTGGTCTAATCTAGTTAGGAAGTGTAGGGATGAAGTCCCAGAGAGCAGTTTCCAGGCTCTGGACCACACGTGGAAAGTTGCTGGCTCGGGTAGTAGATGGCCATCAGCTGTGATCACATGGCCATCAGCTGTAACCAGTTAGCCATTAGCCACTAATATAACTGCTGTGGCTACACTGGCAAGGCGGTTGGCAGAGAAGTGGACAGCGGATTGCGGCTAGTAAGTGAGGTTAGCAAGCGGATTGTGGATCGTGTTGATCCTACTTCCTGTGTCCCACCAGTGAGACTGGGGTGCAGGAAGACCCTCGTTGTGGTACTGGCGGATGTCTGCTTTTGTGTCTCGACCAGCGCCATAGAGACTCCCCTATCTATGGCTCCATTGTTCCTTTTTGGCCTCACCATATCCTGCGTTCTTGTGTGGGGAGTGGGAGCTGAGACCCTGCATTACAGGTAGTTGTTGTCTTTTAGTGTCCTCACAGTGATTAATGGTTAGGGCAGATAAGGAAAGAATTCGAGAGGTCTCTAGGCGATGCTCCCCATAGATTGTGTTGGACATACAGGAATGCAGAGACCCAATTACCTAGTTCTAACTGCCTGCCTTATTTCCTCTGAGAGATGTGATCCCCATAAATCTCTGTGGGAAGTTGAGGGACAGGATGTCTCTCTTCTGTATTTGCTTCCTGCTAGACAGAGGTGTAGATCTGTCCCTACCTATTGGGGATTCAGAGAACTCTCATCCTATCTGATCTTAAATAAAAAAGAGGGGTCTCATATCTGCTTTGATCAGGGAAGCGATGGCCCCAGAAACAGGACTCAAGTCCATTTATCTTAATTTCAGGTGGCATTTGTTCACCCAGGGGTTAGGTCTGGAATGGCCTGGAGGAGTGTTAAAGTCCATTTAACTTTATTTCAGATGGCGTTTATTTATCCATGCGTTAGGTCTGTAATGGCCTTGGGAGAATGTTGGGCTACAATGATTACAGTTAACAAGCTTAAGTCACAGGCTTTTAAGTAGTTACTTGAAGCAGGGGTGAGAGACATTCTGTGATTTAGGGTAAGAGCAATCTTTAGGATTAAGAAACTGATTTGCAAAGTGATTAAGACCAGGGGCTAGGGAGCTAAGAAATTCGGGAAAAGGAGACTTAAAATTCTTATAGTGGAGGAGGCTTAACATTTCTATAGTGAGTGGGCTCTCCCGTATCACCTCCACCATGTTCATGCTAAGGTCATATTTTCCCAGGCTGCCTCCAGCCTAAGATTGAGCACAGTGGTAGTACTAGAGCTGACCTATTTCTACAGGACCTAGGATTCCTCTAACTGGCAACTTTGGCGTTAGGACTCCCCATTGGCCAGGTCAAAATTTTCTTAGAGCTGTGCCACAGTCTGACGTTCTTCCTACTCAATCCTCCTTTCTTCCCACTCTTCACTCCCAGAAGTCAAAACTGCCTCACAATTTGAAGCCTCCCCTGCCTGCTCTTGCTGCCTCCCCTTCATCCTTCATAGGTATTTCTAATCCCATCTTGTTATCTGCTTCTCAGAGACCCTAAGTAACAACAGGAAGAAGATATACACACTCATATTTGCTTATACATGCATACAGAAACTCCAAAAGAAGATTAGTAATGGGGCATGTGAAATAAATAGTTGGGAGGGAGACTTTTTACTACTTACACATATCTACACATATACATATATAAATACATATGACTGTAGTATAAATATATATTGATATAGGATTCTGCTGTCTGGTGCCCAGGGTTCGTGGCCTCACGCACTCGAATGAGAACATGGACCCAGAGAGGTAAATTGAAGCAGTATACAGTTTTATTGCAAAAGCGAAAAGTGCAAGGGTACAGCTCTCTGAAGAGAGGGGGTGTCCGAATGGAATACCCCGCAGACTAAGCTATGTGTCCTTGGGACCCCTGATCTTTAAGTTGTTTACCAGGAGCTGGTTGGGCTCTCCCACCCATTTTCCCTTCCTGCTCCTGGAGTGGTATCTTGGCTGACTCTGCAGTCTGATGCAGTAGCCCCTCCCATCTAGCTCCCTTTTTTACATTTTATTTTTGTTAGCTGCTGTTCTCTTTGGCCTTGAGGCCCTCCTCTTCATGTCCCAGACTGCCCATGATTTTCCCATCTCACTCTGAGACTGTTTGTCTGGGCTTTGATGTCCTCTACTGCAGTCCTGTCCCTAACTGCCTATGACTTTTCGATCTCAAAATGACTGACTCAAAGAATGAAATAAAAATGTTAAATGCACCTCATGAAAACAAGCCAGCACAGAAGCTGGGATGCTAAAAGCAGCTCTGTGATACTGTGATTTATAATAAGAAATATGTAGTTGGTCTTCCTCCTCTTTTCTGTCACAGAGCTCCTAAAACCAATGGAATTTTTTAAGTGATAAGAGCAATTAAGGTGTCTTTGGTTATGTTAATGAGATAACTTTTGGAAAGCCCCTAGGTAACCTAAGTTAGGTTAGGTTTGTTGCCAGGGGGTTAGGCTTGTAGGGGGGCTTGTTGCCAGGGGACCCAATCATGTGCCTATCCAGTTGGAACTTTTAGTCCCACCCCACTGACCTCCAGGACAGGGAGAGGGGCTGGAGGTTGAATCAACCACCAAGGGCTAATTATTCAATCAACCGTGCCTGTGTACTGAAGCCTCAATAAAAACTGAAAAAAATGAAGTTTGAAAAGCTTCTGGGTTGATGAAGATGTGGAGATTATGGGTAGAGTGGTGTATTCAGAGAGCACGGGAGCTCTCTGCCCTTTCCCTATACCTTGCCCTCTGCATCTCCTCCATATCACAGTTACTGAGTTACATCCTTTTATAATAAACTGGTAATCTAGTAAGTAAATTTTTTTTCTGAGTTCTGTGAGCCACTCTAAAATTCATCAAACCCAGTGAGGGGAGTTTTGGAATATTCAATCTATAGCTGGTCAGTCAGAAGCATGGTGACAATTTAGACCTTGGGGACTAATCTGAAGTGGTGTAGGACTTAAGCCCTTAACCTGTGGGATCTGATGCTATCTCCAGGTAGATTGTCAGAAATGAGTTGAATTGCAGGACACCTAGCTGGTGTCCAAGAATTGCTTGGTGGGGAGAAAAAATCCACACATTGGAATCAAAAGCTTTTAATTCATTCAGAAGTAATCCAGAACTCCATACCATGCATACACCTCCACCCATGTCAGTCCCAGCCACACCCAACAGCTCACATAGACCACCTCAGAACCCAGAGTTCATTTCCTATGCTAGCTCTCTATAAAGCATAGGTTACAATATTCTATCACCTGGAAAAGCCTGATAACCCTATAATAAAACTCACTAACCCATTCAGTAAGAAAATAAGCCATGGTATACTCCTTCCCAGCTGCTCTCCAGAAAAGCATTACAAGAAACCGCCAGTAGCATAGAGAACATGCTTGTACAGTGCTGCTAACATTTTCAGAAAGATTCAGAGGAGCCCCCAAAATACAGCCCTCTGTCTCCAGGATGCCTGCAGCCTTTCTACTCAAGGCCTCCCATGGCCGTTTTCAACCAAAAGTGGGGATTGTAGGGCCTTTCTCTTCTCTGAATTTCTTTAATAATCTTTGAGAGACAGAGTTGGGAAAACCATCCTAAGCTGGTCAGATATACAGGTTTAAGGTTTTAAAAGTGATTTTGTTTTCATTTTCTACTAAAGGCAATAAAATTTCCTTATCAGAATAATATTTATAGAGGTGCTTAGATTAACTGATTTATTGTAACAGATATTCATTTGTGTCATCAAACAGACCTTGATTTAAATATCAACTCTGCAACTTAAAGCCTACAGAACTTCAGATTAGTATCTTGACCTCCACCTCAATTTCTCAGATGCAAATTGGGGAGAACACAACAATCTCATACTGTTGACAAGAGGATTAAAATGAGATGTTGCATGTACAGCATGTGGCATAGTAGCAGTTGGCACATAGCAAGAATTTAATAAATAATAGAGCCTTGTCCTTTCTCTTAGATCCCTTCAAAAACATAAAAATTTGTTTCTACATTTTCTGCTCAAAGACAATAATGAATATAAAAATCTCATTTTACAGTTGTCATGCTCCTTTTCCTCTTTCAAAGAGTACCTACCAAGTTGAGCTGCCTTACAGTTGGGGCCACATTCATTTGTCCCATGATGCCATTACCTCTGATGATTCATGATCCCCTCGACCCAGCCAAAAAACAAAAGTTGGTTTTGTTTTTCTGTAGAGTTTTTATGTGATTATAATTGCCCCAGTTCTCTGCTTTATACCCAAACATACCCCTTCAAGACAAATAAATCAGCAAAGGTGGTTTCTGGATATAGATGCTTCAGTTATGAAAGACTTCCCTCATTTTCTTCATCACTCACTCTCCCATCTCTGGCAACACCACGGAGTTGGTGCCTTCTACATTCTTGGTTACTGAAGCTCAAAATGGAGGGGCTTGGTCTTTAGGCAAGAAATTAATCCCAGAGATAAAACAATATCAGAAGGGCTGAAATTTAAAAATCACTCTGTAAACCAAGATTTAGCCATAGTCTAGCTTGATTAGTCGGGCTGAATGTGACCTCCATTAGGGGGTGTACACAAAAGCTGATCAAGCAATAACCTTACACTCATAGTGAGAAGCAAATGCCTGACTCACATGGATAAGGCCAGAGTCCACAGGAAGCAAAAAAACAAAACACCTGCCAGTTTAAGTATAAATTCACTCTTTATTGTTGGATAATTCTTGGTGTCATTTGTTAAAATGCTTTGTTTGGCCATCATTTTAGCAATTATTTCAGCTGAAAGAAAGCATTCTGAAGAGCACTGATGGTTATTTAACAACCCTCCCTGGAGGAATAATATAGGAGTCACTATTTAGTGCACATTTATGTCCAGATCGCCAATAGTCTAAAAGGCACTTTCAAATACAAGTGTAAAAAAACAGAGTGTTTGCAAAGAAAACTGTTGTCTTAAAGAATTTGAGAGTTCAATATAAACTTGGAACAGAATCTCACATTTGGTACTTTTTTCCATAGAGGCTGGAAAATGAACTAATAACATTTGTCAGGTGATAATGAGCACAAATTGGCTCATTTTAATTTTCTACTAAGTATCCTATGAATTAGTTAATGTTGTTTTAATGTTTACCAAACACATTGTTTTTTTTAAAAGAAACAGCTAAAATGTTTTAAACACCCATTAGATTCTCCTACAATGATGAGTAATTTAACTTTACCTCTTATTTTGAAAGAATATCAAACTGGGGTAGTTTCTTATCAGTATTTGAGCATCCATAGTAGTCTATGGCTCTGCCAAATTAAAAGAAAACGAATTTATAAACCTTGTTCTCCCAAATAAAAAATAATTTCTTTACCCTAAAATATAGATATGACTGTTAATTTATGAATGCTAGCTAGTTGTGCTAATGCAATGTTCTGTACCAAAAGAGATCATAGTGGAAGAGATGAGGAGATTATCTGAGGCTGGGATCCTGACAAATTTAGTTTAGCCAGAAGCAGGTGTCAGTAGAATATTGGATTGAGAGAAGCAGCATGTATTTGAAGGATGGACATTTATTGCCCAGCACACTGTAAGCCCAGAAGAAAGTGAAAGTACCCTAGAACTGTGTTGCTTGGAGTAAAGAAATCAAGACACAAAAAAGCAGACAGGAGAGAAGCAGGGCTTTGAATTAGTGAGACCAGACACACAGTAAGTAGGGATCGTTATCCCAGCTCCTTAAACCAAAGAACACATTTGCCTGAAATATTTGGATCATTGAAGTCAGTGAACAAAAGGTCATTGTGAGGTGTTAATGAAGTGTTTTGTTTCTTCTAATTGTCACTTAATGTTGTTTACAACCAATACCTGAAAAACAGGGGACTAGTAATATAATATAACTTATGATATAACCCCAACTGGGTTTTGAGAAGAGAACTGAGTCAAGAAAATAATAGATATCACTTTTTGTTGCAATTTGGGTTGGAGTATGGGATGATTTATCTTGTTTCTTGCATATATTTTTACATTTGCTACTTTGAGAAAGGGGTGCAGTGTGGCAGTTCAGTGATGGATCCAGTGCACACCTGCCCAGGGTGTAGTATTCATCAGTTACCTAACCTTTCTGGATGGTTTCCCCAATTGTCAAATGGGGAAATAACATAATCTACCTCATGGGTTTGTTGTGAAAATTAAATGAGTTAGTATATGTGGAGTATTTAGAATGGTGTCCAGTACACAGTAAGAATTCATAAATACTTATTAGTGTCATCACCCTCTTCAACCAAGAATGGGGTTACACACCCCCTGTAGTCCCTACCCACAAGATTGGTGACAACTCATGAATCCACACTAACAATGGCTGATTGATAGCCTGTTGAAGGTTGCCCAGTAGACTACACTACATTTTTCTTCAAATCTAGGACCTTCCTGTCGATTTACAGGATTGGCAGCAGCAGATCAGTAATGCACATTGACTGAAGCTGGGTTTCAGAACCACCTCTTCCCAAGAAGTGCCAGAATCTCTGTCAGCATTTCTTTTTTTCTTTATCAATTCTCCTATCAAATACAGCCAAGATTGACAATACCGAGAGTGCCAAAAAAAAAGTATACAAGTGGACACTTTGGTCAATGTTGCTCAAGCAGTAGTTCGCCGTAATCAGAAGTATCTGGACACTGATGGTAACCACTTTGAGCACTTCTTGTAGTAGCAGAAGTCAAACATGACTTGTATTCATATTTTGTTATCGGTATATATTGAGTATTACAATTTTAATAGTTTTTTCCTTTCTTAAAATGTGTATACATTTTTTTGGCATCCTCTGCATATACCAAATATGAGGACATTTAATAGACTCAGGTATAAGACTCTCTAGGTGGTTCATGCTGGGCACAGACCTTGGGGTATAGGAGATTAGATACCAATATAGGTATAGGTATAGGTATAGATATAGATATAGATACAGATATATAGATCTGTTATAAGGAATTGGTTCACATGATTATGGAGGCTGAGAAGTACCAAGATCTTCAGTCTGTAAGCTGGAGACCCAGGAGAGCCAATGGTGTAGCTCCAGTCAGGAAGCCAGCAGGGTCAAGACCCAAGAAGAGCTGATGTTTCTATTCAAGTCCAGAGGCAGCAAAAAACCAATGCCCAGGTCAACAGTCAGGCAGGACGTGTTCCCCCTTACTCATTGGAGCCTTCTTGTTCTTTTTAGGCCTTCAACAGATTGGATGCAGCCGTCTACATTGGGAAGGGCAATCTACTTTACTCAGTCAACTGATTCAAATGTTAATCTCCTCCATAAACACCCTCACAGACACATCCAGACTGTTTGAACAAATATGCGGCACCCCAGGGACCAGTCAAGTTGACACATAAAATTAACCGTCACAGGCTCCATACTTTTCAGTATGTATGGACACATGAGTGTATGCTGCTAGCATACAGCTTAAGAAGGTAGAACTAGAGTAACAAATTATCCTTGTTTGCCTGGAACTAAGGGGGTGCCTGGGATGCAGAACTCTCGGTCCTAGGCAAACAGGGATAAATTGGTCATCCTAGATAGAACCCTATCAGCAGCTACCACCTGCCACTCCACTCCTTTCTTAATCATCTACCTACCTAACTCACAAATTTCTACTTTAACACTTAACCTCTGACCCCAGTCTTTGTAAGAAAATTATTAGGTTGGTGCAAAAGTAATTGCAGTTTAAAAGGTTAAAAACAATTGCAAAAACCACAATTACTTTTGCATCAACCTAATAATTCCTTTCCAGGAAAAACCTTAGTTTAAGACAGTAATGAGGACCCTGTGGACTTTGGATCGAAAGCTACACTCCTAGATTCACTCTCCCAAGGGCTGCCTTACAACATGGCAGCTGGCTTCCTGCCTGCTCGAATGGAGGGGAATTAAGCTCCATTTCTTGAGGGGTAGAGTATAAAGGATTTGTGGTCAAGTCTTTAAAACCACCATTTGATACAAAGGCAAATTTGATACATTTCATAAAACTACTTGTGTCCAGCCATCTGTAAACTGAATCAGTAAAAATCCCACATGCTCTCACCAGAAGCAGACTTCTCAAAGTCACTCAGCTATGATCTAGTCAGTCTTCTGTTTAAGGGAAACTAGGCCATTTTGCTGCCATAATTCAACTCCAATCTAGAGATACCTTGAAAACATTGGAAATCTCCAGAAATACCAGAGCTGTGAGTTCTACCTTTGAAACAGAAATAATAACACGTATTGCATAGCCAACTTTGGGAATGGTACATCAATACCTTTGCATTTATCCTATATGCTATGGGGTCAAGCAGTGACCCAGAAAGAAAAGCCGTGAAATAGATAGGACCCAAAAATCTCATTAATCCTCTAAACCCAGCTACTACTTCTAAGTCAAAGAAGGGTAGCTGTGTGCTTTCTTGTTTCTACACATGCCATTAATTTCTTTTATTTCTTTTCTCATTCTAATCTATCCCACATACAATTGGATTCATGAGAAGAACGGGGGAGGAAAAAGAGAGAGGACAAAAGATAATCTTTATTTTTATCTCTGGACTCAAAATTGTTCTAAAGATATTTGTCACCGAGCAGTTAAGATGAGGGTCCAGTAAATTGTTTTATTTAAATGATTATACCATTATATCATATTTCATTGAGGCAATAGAGCTTTCTTAAAGCTAACATGGCTTGTTTTTATTTTGTAGTCTATTTTGCAACTGATGTTCATATATATTCTTTCTTAGGTGACAGTGTGGTTTTTACCTCAGATTTCCCATAAGTACTACAAAGAAGAAAAGATTCTGAAGAATTAGTCAAGTTTACAATCAAGTCCGAGTAACATTTCTGACTTCACCACAAGGAGGCAAAATGAAGCACATAATCAATCTGTATGAAAACATCAACAATACAGCAAGAAATAATTCAGACTGTCCTCATGTGGTTTTGCCAGAAGAGATATTTTTCATAATATCCATCATCGGTGTTTTGGAGAATCTGATTGTCCTTCTGGCTGTGATTAAAAATAAGAATCTCCAGGCACCCATGTACTTTTTCATTTGCAGCTTGGCCATTTCTGATATGTTGGGCAGCCTGTATAAGATTTTGGAAAATATTCTGATCATGTTCAGAAACATGGGTTATCTCAAGCCTCGTGGCAATTTTGAAACCACAGCTGATGATATTATCGACTCCCTGTTCATCCTTTCCCTACTTGGCTCCATTTTCAGTCTGTCTGTGATCGCTGCTGACCGTTACATCACAATCTTCCATGCTTTGCAGTACCACAGCATTGTGACCATGCGCCGCGCCATTGTGGTCCTGATGGTCATCTGGATATGCTGCATGTGCAGTGGCATCACCATGGTGATCTTCTCCCATCACATCCCCACAGTGATCACCTTCACATCGCTGTTCCCTCTGATGTTGGTCTTTATCCTGTGCCTCTATGTGCACATGTTCTTGCTGGCACGTTCCCATGCCAGAAAGATATCAGCACTTCCCAGAGCCAACATGAAAGGGGCCATCACACTGACGATCCTGCTCGGGGTCTTCATCGTCTGTTGGGCCCCCTTTGTCCTTCACGTCCTCTTAATGACATTCTGCCCAAGTAACCCTTACTGTGCCTGCTACATGTCCCTCTTCCAAGTGAATGGCATGTTAATCATGTGCAATGCAGTCATCGACCCCTTTATATATGCCTTCCGGAGCCCAGAGCTCAGGGAAGCATTCAAAAAGATGATCTTCTGCAACAGCTACCACTAGAATTACTGGTCCTTGATTTTAGGAGCCATGGTGATAATATTGTCAAGTGACAGAATAACATGACATACCAACAAATTCCAATGTTCCCAACTACTCTTTTCCTTCCCTAGTATGCATGAGGATTATCCCATTTACTAGTGTTTGTAATAGTTTAGTTCTATGTGAACAGTCATGCTGTAGTATAACTTTTATAACTAGAGAGATAAAATAATGTATTGAAAGAAAGACAGAATACAAAGCACATACAGCAATATAAATTTGAGAGCTTTAGGCTAAAACAATAACTGGTTCTTCTGTAGATATCTAGCAAGCCTATAGATCTCTACTGGCCTTTCCAGGCTGGACACCACTATCACTGATTTCTAGAAGTTAATGTACTAGCATAAGTACTCAAGCCAGAAACTTTGTAAGTCAAAGATGCCAATAAATTACTGCAGCTGAATTTGCCTGCCCCACACTTCCATACAGAATCCCTGCCCTCCCTCCTTCTCACCTGCCTGGCTTATTGTATGCCATCCCAAATCTTTTTGGAGGCAAGCAGGGTATAAATTATAAATGTCTAACAACTCTTTGAGATTTCAAGAATAAAGAAACCTTCTCATTTAGTCTTCTTTGCTCACTCAGTATCCCATTGGCTTTAAGATCCTTTCCTGGTTAAAACTCCTCATGCTTTAGAAGCATAATTTCAAAGGAGGAAATAAAAATGTAATCCATTTTGTTCCTATGTGGGAATAAAGACCAGAGGAAAATTGTGACTATCTGAAGAAGGTATAACCAATCTTTGTAAATCTGTCCAAATAAAGAAGTAAAGGAAAAGAGGCCCCAAATCCCAATATGTATTTTGTGGAATAATGTGAGAGGAGAAAGAAGAGAGGGAGAGAGAAAGAGAGAGACTTAGCTCATTGACCATGCTTTTGGACTGTGGGGAAAACGAAGACCAAAACAACACGTCAAGAACAGTGCTATTATTGGGACCCAAGCCATAGACTATAAAAAATATTTTACCTCCTTCCACAGATGAATCTGAGAGCCTGACCCAATCACTAGAAAATTTCGTCCTACCATCAGCCACAGGACAGATGCCAGCTATTGAAAAGTGGCATTGCCAATGGGAATGAATGACACATAATTTATAAATTCACCCATTTTCAATAGCTGAAAATAAAGCTTAAAGAAAAAGCAACTTCTTTCCATCCATAGTGGCTGCACCAATTTGCAATCCCACCAGCAGTGCATGAGGGATCCCTTTTCTCCATATCCTCGCCAACACTTGTGGTTTGTTGATTTATTGATGATAGCCATTCTGACTGGAGTGAGATGGTATCTCATTGTGGTTTTTATTTGCCTTTCTCTAATGATTAGTGAGATTATGACCACTCTTAGAGAAATCCAAAACACTAATTGAAAAAAATTTATGTACCCCTAATGTTTATTGCAGCACTATTCACAATAGCCAGGACATGGAAACAACTGTAATGCCCATCGTAGATGACTGGATTAAGAAACTGTGGTACATTTATACAATGGAGTATTACTTGGCGATAAGGAAGAATGAACTATTACTATTTGCAATGATATGGATGGACCTAGAAAACATTATGCTAAGTGAAATAAGTCAGATGGAGAAAGACAAATACCATATGATCTCACTTTTATTTGGAATCTAAATAATAGAATAAATGAAGAAACTAATCAGAAACAGTCTCAGCAATATAGAGGAAAAACAGGGTTGCTAGATGGGGGGGGGGAGTGGGGATGAGGGAGAAAGAGAGGGGATTAGAAAGCACAATTGGTAAGCACAAGATTATCAGGGGGATACAAAAGACAGTTTGGGGAATATAGTCAATAATGTTGTAAAGATTTTATAAGTTATCTGATGGGCACTTGTCTTATTAGGGCAACCACTTCATGGACAGTGTAGGGGCCTGACCACTGCAGTGTACACCTGAAGCTGAATAATAATGAATGTCAACTATAATTTAATACATATCTAATCACAGGATGTGGAGTACAGCTTAAGGAATAGTGTCAGTGGAACTGTAACATATATACAATGTCAGAGGGGTAGTAGATTGGGGGAAGAGGGTTATCACTTTGTGAGGGGTATTAATGTCAAACTATTACATTGTTTTGTACACCTGAAACTAATAAGAAAAAAAAACAAAAGAAAAGAAATAGCAAGTCCTGATCATAAGGCCTTATTAAGTTGGAGAGTAACTTACAGGGGTGAGTAGTGAAGGAGAGCGGAAAGAAGTCGGGTCTTCAGATGGATGGAGCATGGTTGCTCAGGACCCACTGAGAGTGACTGTCTTCCGGAAGAGGCAACACTTTACCCTCAGAAGAGTTTTCCCTGAGCTGCTGAGAGCAGAAGCCAGCCACAAACAGGACTACTGGTCTGGTGATGAGTTTGATATTAGTTGTGGGGAGGTACAGGATCTTAAGAAGCAGAGCAAAAGACATGGATTTAAAAAGAAGGGCTTTTTTCCAGATGGCCTCCATCACAGATTAGAGATGAAACCTAAGGTGTGCCTTCTTATCCTCTGTTCTGTAGAAATCCTTTGGTCGTTCTCCCTTACAGTCTGGGCTCTATTACTCTAATGTACAGTAACCTGGATTTTTAATATATAAAATACTATGTAAGTTTATTTTTCATAAAATCTAAAGCATAGGCCTATAAATGATTTTTAAAATGTTATTTTTGTAATGGTGAAATTCAGGAATCAATAATGTAATTAGACTTAGCTAGTTTGAAGTTTGATGCATCATGTAACCTCGCTATCTAGCCACCTGTAATCAGACTTAGTTTGCCGTTAGATCCATCCTGATATTCCGCTGTTTTCTCTTTATTTCTCCACTCACTGATTAACTTAAGAACTCTGTTTTGTTCCCTTTCTCAAGGCTACCCATACCTCATTAATCCATTTAATTGGCAGAATCCTAACCTGGAAAGGGCAATTTTTTAATCCTAGGGCACCCAGACACTGGAATCTGTTTTGCAACTCCCTTGCACTTTTTACTGGTAACACATAAAGTCCCATACCATGGTGGCTGAGTCCAAGCCCACAGTCTGGGGATAACATTATCTTAAAACAGACCAGACCCTAGGAAGCGATGTCAGCCCTCAGACCTGCCTGACAGACTCCCCTTTCCTATATAAGAAAAAGCTAATGTAAAGGTCAGGGAAGCTGTCTACTTGAGACTCTGCCCGCGGCAGCTTCTCTGCCAGCACTTTTCTTGTTAACTAAACTTTCTAACTTCTATTCCTTTTGAGTCTTATGAATTCTTTCACATTCTGTGAATGACCAGGGGTATCCCAAGACAAAACAATTTCTACCATTAAAATAATAATGTATAGCACATTTTTCTGAAATTGAATATTCTCAATAAAATGTAACCTTCCTTTGATGTTGTGCTATTCTATGATACTGTAGAGGTGGATAGTGCAATTTAACCCCTGTCACAAATGATCCCAAACTGCTGTGCTTATTGAATTCTGCCTTTGTTAATAGCTTTGCTACCACTTTCAAGCTCTCAGCTGTCACATTTGACTATTGTCAGAGGAAATCTCCTACCTTTGCCTTCAATTTGTTGTGTTTACTCTAATAAACAAAATCAATAGGGCTACTCTAATAGTATACAAGCAAAAGCATAGACTGTGTGCTAACTCAGAGACATTTACAATTCTACTTCCTCAGCTATATTCAAATCAGATCAGTGTCTTTATTACTCAGAATTACTGAGAAATTTATGGTTTCCTACCTCTACCTTCATATTTAATTCAAACAAAAACAGTATTGAACTGCATTCATTTGAGTAAGGAAGATCAATAAGGCTCAGATTTTTCCCTTGATGATACTTCAAGTCTATTAACAAAATATTAAATCTTAGCTCTCTAATAGCACAGCCTGCCTTCAAGATGGTGCCACAGAAAGTCAAGAAGCCTAAGCGGTCAGTCTGGAAGTTTGGTTTGGACCTTACTCATCCAGTAGAAGATGTATTTTTGATTCTTAAAATTTTGAATAGTTTCTACAGGAGAAGGTTAAAGTCAATGGAAAAACTAGAAATCTTAGGACTGCTGTTCACATTGAACGCTGCAAGAATAAAATGACAGATGCTTCTGAGAAACTGTTCTCAAAAAGATATTTGAAGTATCTTACCAAGAAATATCTTAAAAAGAACAGTCTTCATGACTGGCTTCATGTGGTTGCATCTGACAGGGAGACTTATGAACTTCGTTACTTCCAGACTAGTCAAGATGAAGATGGATCCGAGTCTGAGGACTAGGAGAAGCCACCCATTGTAGGGCTTTGCTTACTACTCAAACAAATGAAGCATACAGAGAAAGAAACATCCAGAAATGGACTTTTAGTTTATCAGTGAATAAAAAACGTACTCTGTAAAAAAATTAAATTTTAAAACTGTTTTGGTAATGACATAAGCATATGTTCAGTTTTGTCAATGACCGAGCCTTGGATCAGACAGCTGAGAATCTTAGAAAAAAGATGACGCACTACAGCCGACTTGACGTCCTCTTTAATGCAGAAGCACATCACTTCTGTGTCCTCTCTAATAAAAATGGAGAGAAGTTTCCTCTTCCTCTTTTTCTCATTTCCTTATTGCCAAGGCCTGAGTGTTTGTTTTTCCCCCAAATTCACACATGTTGAAATTTTATTCCCCAAAGTAGTATTAGGAGGTGGGACCATTGGGAGGTACTTAGACCATGAGGTGGGACCCTCATGAATGAGATTCATGCCCTTATAAAACAGGCTCCAAAGAGATCCCTCACGCCTTTTGCCAAGTGAGGAAACGAGAGAAGGCATCAGCTATAAACCAGAAGGACTCACCCCACCATGCTGGCACCCGGCCTTTCAGCCTTCAGAACTGGGAGAAATAAATTTCTAGTATTCATACATCACCCAGTCTGTGGTGTTTTATTATAGCGGCCTGAACACACTAAGACCCATCTATTCATGAACAGATATGAGTAATTCAATAAACACCTGATTTCTTCAACCATACATTCAGTGGGCTGAGGTAGGAAAGGGACTGAGAGAGCAGTCAAGGAGTACCCCCAGACCATCTAGTTAAGATCTAGTTAAGACTTACTGAGAAACATGAGCAAATCCATAACAAATCCTGAAAAGTCAGAGTTAATGTTTCCTGGAGTGTGGGGACATGTAGCAATAATAACAATAACAATAGTGCCTATCTATTACTGAACAGTTAGTACAAGCCAGGCATTATTCTGAGCTTTGTGTGCATTAATCCTCACAACAACTTTAAGAGTAGGCACTATTACTATTCTATTTTTTTTTTAGATGAATAAGCTGAGGTTCAGAGATGTTAAGTAACTTCTGTGGCAACGGACTCGAAAGTAATCCTTGTGATCCCTGCCTCCTGGCATTTCACATCTTTGTGTAACGCCGGCCCATTGAGTGTGGGTAGGACTGTGATTTGTTTCTAACCCATCGAATATGGCAAATGTGATGGGTTATCACTCTCATGACCCTATTACATTATGTAAAATACCATCTTGCTAGCAGACTTGCTAGAGAGACTCTGCTTGCTGGCTTGACAAAGTAAGAAGACATTCTGGGAAACCCATGTGGCAAGGGGCTATAGGCAGCCTCTAGTTCCTGTAAACAGTGGAGCTCTTGGCCCTTAATGCTGCTGACAGCTATATGAGTCTGGGAGCAAACAGTGAGCATCAGATGAGAGTGCAATCCAGCCCATGGCTTGATTGCAGCCTTGTGAGATCCTGAGCAGAGGATCCAGCTAAGCTGTACCCAGTTATGAGCCACGAAAACTGAGATAACAAATGTGTATTGTTTTAAGCCTCTAAGTTCGTTGAAATTTGTTAAGCAGGCATGGGAAACTAATACACTTACCCAACTCAAGTTAGTGAGTGCCAGAGTCAGGAGTCAACTCCAGGCTTCAGCGTGGTTCCAGAGTCTACTCTCTGTGTGCTATGATGTTCCACATGAAAAAGAAAAAAAGAAAAAAACAGGCTGTATCATGGCAGAGTGACTATTTACTTTGTCTCATTCCATGGCAAGAGAGGCAAGGCAAGAATACCTGGGACCCTCCTCCCCAAACTGAGCACTTAGTTCCTAAAGTAGGGATGCCACTCAGAGAGAAGGGCACCATTGTCCCCAACCCACGGCCAGAGCCCTGCCTCAGTGATTTTGCCTGTAGGAGGAAGCAGGCCATAAAAGAAATAGCTCTAATCTCTTCCCAAAGTAAGTGACTTCATTTTCAACAGAGGATGGAGAATTCTCAGCACTCTCAAGGAGATTGTGACAAAAGGCAATTGGGAGAGGAACAACAGATTCATTTGAGATATAGAGAAATCTATAGGCCAGGCAGTTGGCTGAGGAAAGGAGGGGAACAGTGGGGATTCTCCTGGGGTCAGAACAAATTTCAATCACTGACCTCAGATACTATCCCTTCAAAGGAGCCCCAAATTTGATTAGTCTTTGGAGCAATTTATGCTGCAGGACATTGTTGAAAACAATAAAGCAATCAGTCAGTAATAATTAGTAGGGTTTAACATCTGGGTATGATCAAGGAAAAGCAGTCAAAACAGCCCTGTTAAACCACTGTCATCCCAAGATGACCTTAAGCAAGCCCAAGTCTGCACCCCCTAAGGGGAAAAACAGAGGCATAATACTGCAGGGTGGGGTGAGGGGGTAGAATTCACTAAAATAATCCAGCAAGTCACTAAACAAATAAACAAGCAACTAATAATAACCAGCCCCAGAACAGGGAGAGGGCCCAGTACCCAGAGTTGCTAATTTGTATTATCTAAACTGTCAGTTTTCAGCAAAAAATTACATGCAAAAGACATACAAAAAACCGGGAAACCCATACACGTGGAGGGAAAAACAGGAACAGGACAACAGGAACTGCCTATGAGAGCCAACCAGATCTCAAACTTAACAAAGACGTCAAAGCAGCTGTTATAAACATGTTCAAAAATTAAAGGAAACCATGATTAAAGAAGTAAAGGAAGGTATAATAACAATGTCACATCAAATAAAGATTACCAATAAAGAGATAGAAATTATAAAATAGAAGTGAATGTAAATTAGAGATTAAAGTACAATAACTGGAAAAATAAAATAGAATGCAGAAGTGATACCACAGAGATCGTGGAGTAGCTAGCTCCAAGAATTTTCCCTCCACAGACTGAAAAAAAATCAACAGAATAAAATTACCTGAGCTCTAGATTCTAATCAAACGCAGCAAACAGAGGAGTGCTTAATGAAGAGAGGTGGCTAAATTTCAGTAAGAAAGCATAGTAGCATTTTTGATTACTTACCTAGTATCCTCCATTCCTCAGCATGCCAGTGGTCATGAAAACAGTGGCCCACATTCTTGGTGTTGCTTGCTGGTGCCAGGACCTTGTTTTCAAAAAACTGGGGTTGTGCTTTTTGACCAGAGTCTGACCTTTTGTCACTTGTCTCAATCTGGCATGAGGTCCCAGGGAGTATCTAATAAAAACATTTAAAGACATGTGCTGTCCATAGTCACCGGGGCAAGGTACGGAGGATGGGCCAAGCAGTAGACAGACCTAAAAGCCTGGGAAGGAGGATGCTGAGGAGGAAGATTCTTGAGCAAATAAGGGCTTTGAAGGGCAATCTTGTACACCTAGTAATCTGGAGTGCAACACGTATATCTGATAGGGTAGGTAGATAGATAGAAATGAGCAGAAGAAGGAGAAATTTAGCCCCTGTTAGAAAGCCCCTTGCTGCAGCTCCTACTTGGGTCAAGACCCCTGGCAGCTGCCCAGCAGGACTCCCGGCTTACACATACCTCTAAATCAAAGAGATATGTTGTTAAAAGTCAGAGAAGGGGAAAACCCATCCTGTTTGTCACCAATACCATACTAACCCAAGGGATTCTAGGTTGTTGTAAACATCCAAAGGGATGTGTAAACACATCCCCCAAAACCAAGGGGATGTGTTTACACATGCCCTGAAATCAAAGAATTGCATTGCTAAATTCCACAGGACTAAGCACCTCAGGGGGAGAAAGTGAGATAATAGAGGAGAGAGGGGGAGGCAATTCTACTCATAAAAATAAAAGCCTTCATGCAGTGTTAGGTGAGGCTGCTTCCTTCTCTTGGGTCCACCCACTCCAGATCTTGGAGTGTTCTTTCTTTTACTAGTAAACTTCTGCTGTTCATGCTGCACAAATTTCTCTCTCTTGATTGAAGTCTTTCCTTCAAGAAGACAAGAGCTGAGGTTTCAATGTTATTTTCCCGGAAACATACTCGTGCTTCAGAAATAACCTGAAAGGATCCTAAGCTTGCACCTCTGGCTGACCCTTAGGCACTGCACAAACAGGAAGTGAAAGCTAAGGCAGAGTTTAAGCAATCTGGCTTAGTATTGAAAGAGTGCCCTAGTTCAGAGCCAATCTGTAAAGACAAGGAATGTTTTTCATTTTTCTTTTTGCCTCCTGGAAATCTCTGTCAGGTCACTGAATGAACACAAAGATAATGGAACAGAGAACTCAGTGACCACACACAAAGGGAATACAGTCTTTGCAAAAATAGTTTGGAAAAAAAGCTGAAGAACTGGATAGCTGTAATGTTCAGCAACCAACAATACCAATGTCTGGGGAGGGGAGAGAATCTGATTTTCAGAATTACTACATTGCAGCATTTAATGTGTCCAATTTTCAACAGCAGCAACAACAATAACAAGAGAAATTATAAGGCATACGGAAAAAACACACACAGAAAAGTATGGCTTATTTACGGGGGTGGGGGGGGGGGAAGAAATTGACAGAAACCCTCCCTGAGGAAGTCTAGCCATTAGACTTATATCCCAAGCTGGCATCAGAATCTCCAACGACACCTTCCTCTTCATCTTCTAAATCTTCACACTCCTCGATCACAGGCATAATCTGACCTTTGTTTCATTGCCTCAATCTGGCATGAGGTCCCAGGGGGTATCTAACAAAAACATTTAAGGACATATGGGACAAGGGACGGAGGATGGGACAAGAAACGACCTGATCACCTGTCTCTTGGCCTTCATTCACGTAAGTGATGCTTATTGTAGTGATCTATGATGCTCATGTTCATAGTGATGCTGCTCATTATACTGTTTTTGGTGTCTTCAGACCTGTTTGAGTTACTGAATTTCAGAATGACTTCAAATGTAAGGTATTTTTCTATACAAGCAGGATCATGAGAGGCCTCACCATCATCACGTTCCTGAGCATGCTCTAGGCCGTCACCCTCAGCCCCAGTACCCCCGAGTTCAGGGATGTCCAAACTGCGGCCCGCGGGCCAACTGCTGCCCGCAATCCATTTTTAATTGGCCCGCAGCAAATTCCAAAAATATATTTAGTTTACTTAAATAAACCAGGTGAGGCAATACATACTTCACCTCGAGTGAGTGGCCCGGCTGTTTTGTGTATTTTACCGCATATGGCCCTTGGTGAAAAACATTGAAAAAAGTTTGGACACCCCTACCCTAGTTGGTCAGATTTAAACAAAAATACACCAGTGTCATCTTCCATTCCTTCTTCTTTTTATGGACCTTCAGTTTGTCTTTCAGTAGTTATCGGATTGCTATGATTTCTTGAGTTCCACTCTTAAACTCTCAATCCTGAACCTTTTCCCTTAACTGCCTTGCCCTGTTCTAACTATCCCATCTACCCCTTCCTTGGGCGGCTGCTGGAAAACTCAAAATAGTTAACTTTATTGTGCATATCATATTAGCTCTCATTTGCTCAACCTTCCTTTTCCTGACTAGCCTGAGTTACACTTTTTTTAAAAAAATTAAGATATCAATGAAACACCCCCCCACCACCACCATTATAATGATCTTCTAAATAAATTTGCTATCTATCCTGGATGAGAAAACTACTAACCACACAAAGAACCAGCAGAGGCTTTGAAAGCACAGTTATTCTTTAATTTGTCCTGTTAGAGTTTTTAGGGGGAGGGCTTGTCTTCCAGAACAGGGATCTTAGTAGGTGGAAGGGAAAACAAAAATGGGGTTTTTTTCCCTCTCCAAAGAAAACCTCAGGATATTTTATTTTATTTTTTCTTCTTCTCTGTAACTTCTTTTAAAATGAAACATGATAAAAATAAACATGTGCAATCAGATTCTCATATCTCTTTAGCAATCTATTCTATTCTCCTTTGTGATTGAATTAAGCCCTTTTAAAAAGGCCCTTTTGTGTCAAATTCTTCATTATATTGGCATAGTAGGGAAAGACCTGTTTTCCTTTATTTTACTTTGAAAAAACCCAATATACAACAATAATGCTGAGAAAAATCACAGCTATGTTAATAAAAAGAAGCCCAAATATTTTAAGAAAAAATATTTCTTCTGTAATTGACAATGCTCAGAAATTATAGTGAAGAATGTTATACTCAGATTTTTGACTGCATGTGTGGTCAGTGTCCCTAGCCCCCACATTGTTCAAGCATCAACTGTATTTACATTTACTGTAGGTATTTATATGGTTGTTGAATTTATAATGTTGCTGGTTATTTTTTATTCCATGTGTTCTTCTTTCTTCTTTCTTTTCAATTAAGTGTTTTTTATGATTAAGTATTTTTATTTCCATTTTTCTGTAATATTTTATTTATTATATTATTTAATTTCTTCTCATGGCTGCTCTAAAGTTCATGGCATACATCTTTAACTTTTCACAGTATATCTTCAAATAATATTTATCACTTAACTTAGAGTGTATAAGCTTTAGCCCTGTAGATTTCCATTTCTTTCCTCCCATCATTTGTGCTACATACTATTGTCAAATATTTCACTTCTATGTGTTATAAACCCCACAATATTATTGCCATTAATTATTAGTAATTATTAATATGATTTTTATTTTAAGCAGTTAGTTACGTTTTTAATTGAATTTTTTCTATAACTTCTTATCTTGAAAGATCATGAAACACAAAACATTGCAAAAGAAGTACAGAGAGTTTCCATGTAGCCTTCACTCAGCTTACTTCAATTATAAGATTTTCCATAACCAAAGTATATCATTAAACCCAGGAAATTGACATTGGCATGATACTATTAGTTATAAGATATAGACCTTATTCAGATTTCACCAGTTTTTACCCAAACTTTTACATGAAATTTTATCACATGTGTAGATTCGTGTACACACGTGTAACTACGTGTAACTATAAACACAATCAGTATACAAAGCTGTTCCATCTCCACAAAGAAACTCTTTGTTTTACCTCTTAATAGATATTCCGTCTCCCAAACCTTAACCTCTGACAATTAATAATCTATTAATCATCAACATAATTTTGTCATTTTGAGAATGATGTATAAAAGGAAAAAAAAAAAAAAAACCCTTGGGATTTCCTTTTTAACTCAGCACAATGCCCTTGAGATCCATCCAAAATGTTGCATGTACCAATAGTTAGCTCTTTTTATTGCTGAGTTGTATTTCAGTGTATAGATGTATCACATTTATAAAAATTCAGTTATCTGTTGAATGACATTTAGGTTGTTTTCAATTTTTTGGCTATTACAAATATAGAAGCTCTGAACATTCATGTCCAGTTTTTGAATGAACATATATATTTTTTAAAAAGATAAATAAAAAGCAGTTCAGTTTCTGGATCATATGGTAAGTGTATACTTAATTTTATAAGAAACTGTCAAACTATTTTTCAGAGTGGTTATACCATTTTACATTACCACCAGCAATGTATGAGTGATCTAGTTGCTCTACATTCTTGTCAGTACTTGGCATTATCATATTTTGATTTTTCTAATAGGTGTGTAGTGGGTCTCATCATAGCTTTAGTTTGTATTTCACCAGTGGCTAATGTTGTTGAACATCTTTTCATATCTCAATTTTTTATTTGTTTATTCTTTTTGGTGAAGTGTCTGTTCAATCTATTACCAATTTTCTAATTGGAAAACGTCTTTTGAAACAATTAAAGTCAAGAAAAAAATCTTTTATATTTATTCCCAGTTTTACTATTTACAGTCCTCTTCATTTATTTTCTTTTTTAAAGTTCTTTATTGGGGAAGGGGAACAGGACTTTATAGGGGAGCAGTGTTTACTTCCAGGACTTTTTTTTAAGTCCAGTTGTTGTCCTTTCAGTCTTAGTTGTGGAGGGCACAGCTCACCTCCAGGTCCAGTTGCCATTGCTAGTTGCGGGGGACGCAACCATCCCTTGCGGGACTCGAGGAGTTGAACCAGTAACCTTGTGCTTGAGAACCCACTGGCCCATGTGGGAATCGAAACGGCAGCCTTTGGAGTTAGGAGCACGGAGCTCCAACCACCCGAGACACTGGGCCGGCCTTCATTTTCTTTTTTGTATATACAACTTTCTATCTGGTATCTTACTACTTCCTGAAGAACTTTTTGTTTTTTTCTTTAACATTTTGGTAGTGCATGTAAGCTGTCATGAATTCTTGAATTGTATCATGCCAATGATAAAATTAAAATGTTTTAATTTTACCTTCACTTTGGGACAGTATTTTTCACCTGTTATAGAACTCTTGGTTGACAGTGTTTTGCTTTCAAGAATTTAAAGTTGTCATTCAGTTGTCTTCTGGTGTGCATAATATCTGACAAGAAATCTACTGTCCCCCATTTTCTTGTTCATTTGCATATAATGTTAATATTTCTTTGTGTTCTATATTTTCATTTTATCTTTGGTTTTCTTTGATGTGTCACATGATGTGTTTAGGGATTTTCCTGGGTTTTTTTTATTGTTGCCTTTTAGTAATTTTGGATAATTCTTAACATATTTATTCTGCCCCCTTTTCCTTCTGGGTTCTTAAATTATTTGGATTATTCTTTTCCTTCTGGGACTCCAATTACACACACATTAGACTTTTTGTTACTGTCCCACAGTTTTTGGATCCTCTGTTCTAGTGTTTCATTCATTTTTTTCTATTAGTATTTCAGTTTAATTTCTATTTGATCTATATTCAAGTTCGTTGGTTCTTTCTTCAGCTGTTTTCAGTATTCTGATAAGCTTGCTGAAAGAAACCTTCATCTCTGATTGTACATATTTTATTTCTAACACTTCCTTCCATCTGACCTATAGTTTTTCTCTCTATACTGGATTTCCTCATCTGTTTATATGTGTTGTCCCCATGTCCCCCAATTAATATGTTTTGACATGTTTACCATAGCTATTGAAAACTGTCTGTTCTATTGTTACAGTTTCTTGGTTATTTTTGAGTCTGGTTTTATTGTTTGCCTTACCTCTTTGACAATGGGTTGTTTGTCTACTTTTTGGTGTGTTTCATAATTTTTGATAGAATTATGTGTATCAGGTACAGAAGAATAATAAAGACTGAGGTAAATATTATTTATTTTCAGAAATGAGTATATATTTCTTCACTCATGAAATTAGCAATTTCAATTTTTTCACACTTCTTTTATTTCTCAAATGATGTAAATTCTTGGGACTTGTCAACTTCTGGCCTTGAGAGTAAATGTCATCAGGAAATAATAGTGTAGCTGCTGTTGTAAGTAAAGCTTAGACACAGAAAACAGATGCCACCAATTCTGAAGAACTTTAAAGATATTGCCTTAGCTGCTACTTCTATAACCTGTAAAATTTCTGTTTTCAGGGTTTGATATTTAGCTCATGCTTAGGAGTTGCTCATCATTGTTTAATTAAACTGCATTTTTGAAGCATAGAAAATAGGCTTTTAAGGAAAAAAATTAAACTTATTTATATCATGCTGGTATGAAAGATGCTGAAGAACTGAAATTTTCCATTGACCTAAGCAAGATCTTCGCTCCAACTACTTTTCTGTAGTTCTCCACCCCTCTTTTTAAACTTCAATTGACCAACCAAAGGTTGTTAAACCATAGCCCCAGTTTAGCTAAACTTGTATGCTGTCCCTTGATTAACCCAACCGCAACTTTACCATACCTTACAAGAATTGTTTACGGTTCAGGTCAATTCTTGGAACATAGCTGAACTTTGACTAACCTTCGTCAATTTATTCCATAAAATTTTTCAAACTTCTTGGTCCCCCACAGAACACTCATCTTGAGCTGTTGTCATGTTGAAATGCTTGCAATAAAGGCTTAAACTAATAGATTTCGATCCTGTTTTTGGTGTTTCTCCTTCATCACTGCTGATGTGTACTTGATTCTGCTCTACTGCTGGGCATGCAAAATAGAGCATTAGCCTTTCTGGAAGTCTTGTCCTGATGTACCCAGAAGAGACTGGAAAAAGAAAGCAGGATTGCTCAGCGTCTTTTGAGTCACTAGTCACTTTTAGAATCTGAAGATACCTATCTAATCTTCCCCAGAAAAATGTATGTGTACGCGCCCGCTCCCGCGCACACACACACACACACACACACACACACACACTTACTTTGCATAGATCCCTTGAATATGAACCTCCCTCATGTTTTCTCCAGGTCAATAACCCTGATTTAGAGATATAATTACCATGCAATGGAAATAAAGATTTGCAAAGGCCTGTGAATTTATCATATTAAGAGGCTAAAATTAATTAATTTTAAGAAAGTAGATCTTGACTGGCCTTTCAGTTAGAGTATAGAAAGGTTATTGAAAATACTGCATGTTCCCAATATTTCTGAAATTGATCAAATGTCTTCTTAAATGACCATATTTGCTCTTTTTTGGGTTTTGGCATTCAAAGTTGTTTTACAAAGGCATACATATATATTATCCTGGACCGGTTATCCACTCAGCTGTTCCTCCATTCTCATTGTGGCATGGATTAGATGGATAGATTAGGTGATGGGTCACCTGACATGGTCATAAAGGTCATGAGGGAAGGCAAGTTTTTCTCAAGGAGACTGATGGTTTGGGGAAGGAAATCAGCAAGTAGGAAATGCAGAAAAAAACAGAAATGGCAAGAAAGACCCAGAGACTTGTCATTACATTAAAGGCTGTGGGCATCCAGGGAGTGTCACAAAGGCACTAACCATTTAGAAAGTGCTAACAGCCAAGGGGGAAATACCTATATTTCTCCTGTTTGTAATTGTTTATAATTTTGCCTGCATGGTCTCTACTTGACTTTCAGAATATGGAATGAAACAAGAGGTGTAAACTTTCCTTGCAGAGAAGAATTCTCTTTGGCTTTAGAAGGCTTTCCTTTCAAATAACAGAATATTAAAATAGTTCTAGCTTTCCTTGAAACCTTAGTAAAACAGTGGTGTGTTACCTCACTGTCCTAAATATATCACATACTGAAACAGAATGCTTATTGTCAGGGTTGAGCTAAATCATTAGTATCAGGAAGTCTTGGAGAAATGTCTTCTGTAGAATAAACGCCTCTCTCACCCACATATTTCAGTTTATGAGTAGAGATTCCAGTTTCATATGACCACAAGCAAAGGCAAGAGTAAAAGCACATGAGTAATTTGGAAACATGTTGATAGGAAAAAAAAAGACAGAAATTAGGATTCTGAGAAATTTTTACAAAGGTGTGTATGGGATGGAGGTGTCTTCTACGGACCTGCCTGGTGACTCAGGTGGTTGGAACACTGTGCTCCTAATGCCGAGGTCGCTGGTTCGATTCCCACATGGGCCAGTGAGCTGTGCCCTCTACATCTAAGACTGTGAACAACAGCTCTCCCTGGAGCTGTGCTGCCATGAGCAGCTGGAGGTTGGCATAGGCTACCATGGGCTGCCATGGGCTGCAACGGGTTACCATGTGCCATCAGCAGCTGGCGGCCAGCATGAGTGGCCAGCAGCCAATGAGAGCTGCCATGAACTGCGTGTGCTGCTGTGAGCGGTGACCAGTGACAGTGATCGGTGACTCCAACTGCCTCAGCCCTGGGGGAGCGCAATGCACAACAACGGCTTGAACCGGAGTTGGGGGGGAGGCGGTAGAAGGGAAAAAAAAGGTATTAAGCAAGGTATTTTGTAGGTAGATAGATGGGGCAGAGAAGTGCTCAGGGATCTTTCCACAGCACTAAGTTTTACTGACACAAACAATACACATAGGAAAATTGTATCAGGTGATTAAAACATTTATTTTATTATTATGTTGTGGAGTAATACCAGACTCTGTTATTCTCAACCACACTTCTAAGACCTGGGTTAAACACCTTCTGTATGTCAGACTACCATGTGATTTTTATGAGACCTGTTACTTCATTATCCTTCCAGAATGCCAGAAGTCTGTTCAGACACAAAAGGTTCATATCACAAAGGCATCCTTCACCTTCCATTTTTTTACATTTTAGGTTAATGAATGGTTGAAGTTTAATGATTAAAGTATGTACACATTTGGGGTTTGTGAACTTGGAGACATCAGATTTTAAGTTTTATAGATTTTTGAGATATCCATCCAACAGAGAATGAAAGCTATCATATTAAGCCCTGTAGCCCAGTGATTTTGAGATATGTCTGTAATATTTGGTTACTTTGTTATTTATAACATTTTAGTGACATTTTATATTTATATGAAAATGTATATAAAATTTTAATGAAAATTTATATGAAACATACAGAAAATTTGAAGTAATTCAATTGTAAACACTTATATACTCACCCTCAAGATTCTACAGTTAACATCTTTCTTTACTTTCTTTATCACTTATCTATACAGCTACTATCAGTCTACCTTACTTTTTTGTGTGATACATTTCAAAGTAAGGTTCCCCTTCCCCAATGGCGTTTAGTGAATCCACCTTGTTCAGACACTTGCACATTTTTCTTTCATTCCTTCATCAACATTTTTAAATATATGATATTTTTAATAGATAAAGAACATTACAAGTAATATTCAGATGCATTTATAGTAAGATTTTGTGGTTACTCATCAACCCTTCCTCTTCATGATATTGGTGAAAATCTTAGAAGAGTATCTACCATGCCATTACTCTGGTCCCATCCTCAGTTTTCTTTCTGTACCTAGTGCTGCACTGTCCTTTGGTCCACTTAGACCTTCCACAGTGGACACATCATATGAGCTGCTCCTTTGCATATGCACAGAGACTGTGTCTTCTCTCCATGTGCAATTTTTGAAAGTACAGTCTTTAACATTCAGAGACATTTACCTCAACTTCACATATTTCTACTATTTCTACTGCTCAAATTATCTCCAATAGTTTCGCCAAATAAAGATTTCATCATCCAGACCTCTCAGGCCCACGCATTTAAGTCTGAAGTCCCAAAGTCACTCTGGGCATCAGGTGACCGGCTCTGCCTGCGCAATAAGCAGGGGGCTCTATGGTACAGCAGAGGACAACCTGGACATTGCTTGGTGGGCTCAGGCCGAGACTGTCGCTGCTTTTTGTTTTGCTTTGTTTTGTGTTGTTTTGCTTTGTCTTTATATCTTTGATATCTTTGCCTGTGACGAGTGGGGGTTATCGGCTGTTTTTTGCATGTGAATGTATTTGATTTTTTTCTTTGCTGTTGTCGTTGCTGTTGTGCTTGGTGATTTGCTTTGTGCTGAAACTGTCCTGCTGGGGCCCAGCTTGAGAGGCATGGGATTCAGCATATCCAGGGGCCAACTCCAGACCAAACCGGAGTGCTGCCGGGTTTGACCTCCAGGTCACACACCCAGAGGGGGTTCTCTGCAGGCACTGGAACCCATAGAGGCCAAACCACATTTGGGTGGTCAACCCTCACGCAGCAGAGCGCCCTGCGGGGGGCAGAGCCAAGTCTCACAACGGGTCAGCCCAGGAGTTAACCCCACCTACTCACAAGCAAAAAGCAATTAAATATCTTCTTGAACGGGACAGTGTACACAACACAAGAGTCACCTTTGGAGCACACGCAGAGGAGGACGACGCTGTGCGAGTCAAATATAAAGGACACATACTACATAAGATAACCTAGCAAGAACTAAGAACTCTAGGGGATCTACCTAATATATCAAAATAAACACAGTCAGCCAGAATGGGGAAACAAAGATACACGTCCCAAATAAAAGAACAGAAGAAGCCTCCACATCTGGAACCAAATGAAGCAGACGTAACCAACCTTTCAGAGACAGAGTTCAGAACACTGGTGATAAGAATGTTTAAGGAGCTTAGAGAAGACATAAAGAAGGATGTAGAAATCATAACGAACGAGCTTAGAGAAAACATAAAGAAGGATGTAGAAATCATAACGAACAACCAGTTAGAACTAAAGAACACAATTACCAAAATTAAGAACTCACTTGAAGGAATTACCAGCAGGCTAGATGAAGCAGAGGATCGAATCAGCGACTTAGAAGACAAGGTAGCAGAGATCACCCAAACGGAACAACAGAAAAAAAAAAGAATAAAAAACAATGAGGATGGCTTAAGAGACCTCTGGGATAACATCAAGCACAACAAAATGCGCATCATAGGAATACCAGAAGGTGAAGAGAGTAAGCAAGGGATTGAGAACATATTCGAAGTAATAATGTCTGAAAACTTCCCCAATCTGATGAAGGAAACCAACATACAAGCCCAGGAAGTGCAGAGAGTTCCAACCAAGATTAACCCAAACAGGTCCACACCAAGACACATTATAGTTAAAATGGCAAAGCTTAAAGACAAGGAGAGAATCCTAAAAGCAGCAAGAGAAAGACGGAGGGTTACATACAAGGGAACTCCCATAAGACTATCAAATGATTTTTCTACAGAAACATTGAAGGCCAGGAGGGAGTGGCAGGAGATACTCAAAGTGATGGAAAACAAAGGCCTACAACCTAGATTGCTTTATCCAGCAAGGCTATCACTTAAAGTTGATGGAGAGATAAAGAGCTTTCCAGAAAAAAATAAGCTAAAGGAATTTATTACAACCAAGCCAGCATTGCAAGAAATACTAAAAGGACTTCTGTAAATAGAAGAAAGATCAAAACAACCTAACTACAAATTTAAAAATGGCAATAACTATGCACCTATCAATAATCACTTTAAATGTAAATGGATTAAATGCTCCAATCAAGAGACATAGGGTGGCTGACTGGATAAGAAAGCAAGACCCTTGTATATGCTGTATACAAGAGACTCACCTCAGAACAAAAGACACACACAGGCTGAAAGTGAAGGGTTGGAGTAAGATATTTCATGCAAATGGAAACGAGAAAAAAGCTGGAGTTGCAATACTTATATCTGACAAAATAGACTTTAAAATGAAGAACATACTAAAAGATAAAGATGGACACTATATAATAATAAAGGGATCGATCCGACAAGAGGACATAACCCTAGTAAACATCTATGCACCCAACAAAGGAGCACCTAAGTATATAAAACAGGTACTGACTGACATAAAGACAGAGATCAACAGTAACACTATTATTGTAGGAGACTTCAACACACCTCTGACAACAAGGGACAGGTCTTCCAGACAGAAAATCAATATGGAAACAACAGCCTTAAATGATACATTGGACCACTTGGATTTAATCAATATTTTCAGAACATTTCACCCCAATGCTGCAAAATACACGTTTTTCTCAAGCACACATGGAACATTTTCCAAGATAGACCAATGTTAGGCCACAAAACAAGTCTTGATAAATTTAAGATAATTGAAATCATACCAATTGTCTTCTCTGATCACAATGCTATGAAATTAGAAATGAACTACAGGAAAAAAACTGGAAGACACACCAATTCATGGAGGCTGAATAACTTTTTACTAAATAATGAATGGGTCAAGCAGGAGATCAAGGAAGAAGTCAAAAAATATCTGGAGACAAACGAAAATGAAAACACAACGACCCAAAATCTATGGGATGCCGCGAAAGCAGTCCTAAGAGGGAAATTCATAGCTTTGCAGGCCTACCTAAAGAAACAAGAAACATCACTAATCAACAGTTTATCTTCACATTTAAGGGATTTGGAAAAAGAACAGCAAAATAAGCCCAAAGGGAGCACAAGGAAGGAGATAATAAAGATCAGAGCAGAAATAAATGAAATAGAAACCAGAAAAACAATACAAAAGATCAATGAATCCAAGAGTTGGTTCTTAGAGAAGATAAACAAAATCGACAAACCTTTAGCCAGACTCATTGAAAAAAAGAGAGAGAGGACCCAAATTAATAAAATCAGAAATGAAAGAGGAGAAATCACAACAGACACTGCAGAAATACAGAAAATTTAAAGAAATTACTATGAGCAACTATATGCCAACAAATTTGACAATTTGGAAGAAATGGACAATTTTCTAGAGGCGCAAAACCTTCCAAGGCTAACTCAAGAAGAAACAGAAAACCTGAATAGACTGATTACCACCATGGAAATTGAATCAGTAATCAACAGTCTCCCAACAAACAAAAGCCCTGGACCAGATGGCTTTACAGGTGAATTTTACAAAACGTTCAAAAAAGAATTATCACCTATTCTCCTCAAGCTCTTCCAAAAAATCCAGAAGGAAGGAAGACTCCCAAACACTTTTTACGAAGCCACTATCACCCTGATCCCAAAATCAGACAAAGACACCACAAAAAATGAAAACTACAGGCCGATATCTCTAATGAACATAGATGCAAAAATCCTCAACAAAATATTAGCGAACAGAATACAGCAATACATTAAAAAGATCATGCACCATGATCAAGTGGGATTCATCCCTGATATGCAAGGGTGGTTCAACATCCGTAAATCAATTAACGTGATACACCACATTAACAAAATGAAAAATAAAAATCACATGATCATATCAATAGATGCAGAAAAAGCATTTGATAAAATCCAACAGCCATTTATGATAAAAACCCTTAAGAAAGTGGGAATAGAGGGATCATATCTCAACATAATAAAGGCCATATATGACAAACCCACAGCTAACATCATACTCAATGGGGAAAAGCTAAAACCATTCCCCCTAAGATCAGGAACAAGGCAAGGTTGCCCACTATCTCCGCTTCTATTCAACATAGTGCTGGAAGTTCTGGCCACAGCAATCAGACAAGAAAAAGAAATAAAAGGCATTCAAATTGGTAAGGAGGAAGTAAAATTATCATTGTATGCAGATGATATGATACTATATATAGAGAACCCTAAAGACTCCACTAAGAAACTATTAGAGCTGATAGATGAATTTAGTAAAGTAGCAGGATACAAAATTAATATTCAGAAATCAGTTGCATTTGTATATACCAATAATAAAACATCAGAAGGAGAAATTAAAAAAAACAATCCCATTTACAATCGTTCCAAAGACTATAAAATACCTGGGAATAAATTTAACCAAAGAAGTAAAAGATCTGTACTCAGAAAATTATAAGACAGTGAAGAAAGGAATGAAGGAAGATATAAATAGATGGAAACACATATCATGTTCATGGATAGGAAGAATTAATATAGTTAAAATGTCCATACTGCCTAAGGCAATATACATATTCAATGCAATTCCTATCAAACTACCAACGTCGTTTTTCACAGAAATAGAACATATAATCCTAAAATTTATATGGGACCATAAAAGACCCCGAATAGCAAAGGCAATCTTGAGAAATAAGTACAAAGTGGGAGGTATAACAATACCTGACTTCAAATTATACTACAAGGCTACAGTAATCAAAACAGCATGGTACTGGCATAAAAACAGACACATAGATCAATGGAACAGAATAGAGAGTCCAGAAATAAATCCACGCCTATATGGCCATTTAATCTACAACAATGGAAGCAAGAATGTACGATGGAGTAAAGACAGTCTATTCAATAAATGGTGCTGGGAAACCTGGACAGACACATGCAAAAAAATGAAGCTGGACCACCTCCTTACACCATATACAAAAATAAATTCAAAATGGCTTAAAGACTTAAATGTAAGATCTGAAACCATAAAATACCTAGAAGAAAACATAGGAAGAAACTTCTCAGACATTACCCGGAGTAAGATTTTTATTGATATATACCCTCGCTCGAGGGAAGTAAGAGAAAAAATAAACATGTGGTATTATATCAAACTAAAAAGTTTTTTCACAGCAAAGGAAACCATCAATAAAACAAAAAGGGATCCTACTGAATGGGAAAAGATATTTACCAATGATATATCTGATAAGGGATTAATATCAGAAATCTATGAAAAACTCACTCAACTCAACTCCAAAAAAACAAACGACACCATTAAAAAATGTGCAGAGGACTTAAAGAGACATTTTTCTAAAAAGGACATACAGATGGCAAACAGACATATGAAGAAATGCTCAACCTCACTAACCATCAGAGAAATGCAAATAAAAACCACAATGAGATACCACCTCACCCCAGTCAAAATGGCTATCATCAATAAATCAACAAACCACAAGTGCTGGCGCGGATGTGGAGAAAAGGGAACGCTTGTGCACTGTTGGTGGGATTGCAGATTGGTGCAGCCACTATGGAAAACAGTATGGAGGTATCTCAAAAATCTGAAAATGGAACTACCCTATGATCCAGTAATCCCACTCCTAGGTATCTATCCGGAGAAATCCAAAACTCCAATTCAAAAATCTTTATGCACTCCTATGTTTATTGCAGCACTATACACAATAACCAAGACATGGAAACAACCAAAATGCCCATCGGTAGATGACTGGATTAAGAAACTGTGGTACATTTATACAATGGAGTATTACGCAGCCATAAAGAAGAAAGAAATCTTACCATTTGCAACAACATGGATGGACCTAGAGAACATTATGTTAAGTGAAATAAGTCAGACAGAGAAAGATAAGTACCATACGATCTCACTTATTTGCGGAATCTAAAGAAAAGAATTAGTGAATGAACTAACCAGAAACAGTGTTGGAGACAAAGAGGAAAAACTGAGGTTTGCTAGATGGGGGGGGGGGGCGGGTGAAGGGATTGAAGGGCAGTCGGTGACCACAGGATGGCCACGGGGTTTGAAAATTAATCTGGGGAACGTAATTTAGCGGTTACCAGAGGGTAAAGGGGTTGGGGGTGGGAGATGAGGGTAAGGGGGATCAAATATACGGTGATGGAAGGAGAACTGACTCTGGGTGGTGAACACACAATGTAATTTATAGATGATGTGATATAGAATTGCACACCTGAAATCTATGTAATTTTAATAACAATTGTCACCCCAATAAATTTAAATAAAAAAAAGCCAAAAAAAAAAGAAAAATGTCACTTTTTAAGAATAAAGAGAAGTTTCCTATAAAGATTTCATTGCTAAAATGCTAATGACACATTCCTTTTTAAAGCAAATAAACTCTGACAAATGCTCCTACTGAGTCCCTTCCTTCTATGAATGTCTGAAACCTATGACAAAATAGTATTTTGAAATTAAGTGGTTTCTTTTTCTTTATTTTTTTAAAAATTTATTTGGGGGGACAATGATTAGTAAAAATACATAGGTTCCAAGTGTACAATTGTATAATACATCATTTATATGTCACATTGTGGCTCACCACCCACACTCAGTTCTCCTTCCATCATCGTATATTTACCTTCTTCTACCATCCCCCCCACCCCTTACCTCTGGTAATCACTAAACTGTTGTCTGTCTATGAGTTTTTGTTTCTTTATTTGTCTTGTTCCTTTGTTGCTTTCAGTTTTATATTCCACATATCAGTGAAGTCATAGGGTTCTTGACTTTTTCTGACTTATTTTACTTAGCATAATAATCTCAAGATCCATCCATGTTGTTGCAAATGGCAGTATTTCATTTTTTCTTATGGCAGAGTAGTATATATACCACATCTTTATCCAATCACCTATTGAAGGACACTTTGGTTGTTTCCATGTCTTGGCCACTGTAAGTAATGCTGCAATGAACATCACAGTACATATATCTTTACGGATAAATGTTTTCAGATTTTTGGAGTAGATACCCAGGGGAGGGATTGCTGGGTCATATGATAATTCCATTCTTAATTTTTTCAGGAAACTCCATACTGTTTCCTATAGTGGATGTACCAATTTACATTCCCACCAACAGTGTATGAGGGCTCCTTTTTCTCCAAGCCCCTCCAACACTTGTTATTTGTCTTGTTGATGATGCCATTCTAACAGGTGTGAAGTGATATCTCATTGTGGTTTTGATTTGCATTTACCTAATAGCTAGTGAATTTGAGCACTTTTTCATATATCTGTTGGCCGTTTGTATGTCTTCTTGGCAGAAGTGTCTATTCAGGTCGTCTGCCCATTTTTTAATTGGATTTTTTGTTTTTGTTGTTGTTGAGTTGCATGCATTCTTTATATATTTTGGATATTAGCTCCTTATTGTGTTGTTTGAAAATGTCTTCTCCCACTTGGTGGTTGCCTTTTTGTTTTGTTCATGATTTCTTTTGCTGTGCAGAAGCTTTTAGTTTGATATAGTCCCATTCATTTATTTCAGCTTTTACTTCCTTTGCCTTTGAGGTCAAAATCATAAAATCCTCTTTGAACCTAAGGTCTATAAGGTTAGTATCTATGCTTTCTTCTATGCAGTTTATTTTTTCAGGTCTGATGTTTAGGTCTTTGATCCATTTTGAGTTAATTTTGGTATATGGTGACAGATAGCAGTCTAGTTTCATTCTTTTGCATGTGGCTTTCTAATTTTCCCAGCACCATTTATTGAAGAGGCTGTCTTTTCTCCATTGTATGTTTTTGGCTTCTCTGTCGAAAATTATCTGTTCATATTTATGTGGGTTTATTTCTGGGTTCTCAATTCTATTCCATCAGTCTGTGTATCTGTTTTTTAGCCAATACCACACTGTTTTGATTATTGCTTCTCTGTAGTACAAGCTGAAAAGTCAGGGAGTTTGACATCTCCAGCATTACTCATTTTTCTTAGAATCGCTGTGGCTATTTGGGGTCTTTTGTGATTCCATACAAATCTGATGATTTTTTTTGTTCTACTTCTTTAAAAAATGTGGAGAAAAGGTAACCTTCATACACTGTTGGTGGGAATGCAGCAATCCCTCTCCTATCTACCCCAAAACTCTGAAAACATTTACCTGTAAAGATACATGTGCTCTGATGTTTATTGCAGCTTTATTTACGGTGGCCAAGACATGGAAACAACCAAAATGTGCTTTGCTAGATGATTGGATAAAGAAAATGTCATATATATATATATATATATATATATATATATATATATACAATGGAATACTATTCTGCCATAAGAAAAGATGAAATAGTACCATTTGTGACAATATGAATGGATCTTGAGATTATTATGCTAAGCAAAATAAGTCAGACAGAAAAAGTCGAGAATCATATGATTTCATTGATATGTGATATATAAATCTGAAAACAACAAAAGAACAAGACAAACAAATGAAGAAACAAAAATTCAGACACAGACAATAGTTTAGGGGTTACCAAAAGGTAAGGGGGAAAAAGGGTGGTAGATGAGGGTAAAGGGGATCAAATATATGGTGATGGAAAGAGAACTGACTCTGGATGGTAAACACACAATGTGATATATAAGATGATGTACTTCAGAATTGTACACCTGAAATCTATGTAACTTTGCTAACAATTGTCACCGCAATAAACTTTAATTTAAAAAAATGCCATTGGGATTTTAATGGGGATTGCATTAGGTCTATATATTGCTTTGGGTAATATGGCCATTTTAACAATGCTGATTCTTTCAATCCACAAACATGGAATGTTTTTCCATTTTTTTGTGCCTTCTTTAATTTCTTTTAAAAATGTCTGATAGTTTTCAGTGTATAGGTCCTTCACATCTTTTGTTAAGTTTCTTTTTAGGTATTTTATTCTTTTTGTTGCAATTGCAAAAGGAATTATTGTTTCATTTCTTTTTCTGAAATTTCATTGTTAGTATATAGGAAAGCTTTGGATATATGTACCTTGATTTTGTAGCCAGAAACTTTACTGTATTCGTTTATTGTTACTAGCAGCTTTTTGGTGGAGTCTTTAAAGTTCTCTACAAAAAGAATCATGTCATCTATAAAAAGTGTCAGTTTAACTTCTTTATTCCCAATTTAGATGCCTCTTATTTCTTTCTCTTACCTAATTGCTCTGGCTAGGACTTCCAATACAATGTTGAATAACATAGGGGGCAACCCTGTCTTGTTCCTGAACATAGAGCAAAAAAGGCTTCTGTGTTTCACTATTAATTTTGATATTAGCTGAGGGTTTGTTATATATAGCCTTTATTATGTTAAGGTATTTTCCTTCTATATCCATTTTATTAAGTATTTTAATCATAAATAGATGTTGTATCTTGTTAAATGCTTTTTCTGTATCTATTGCTATAATCATATGATTTTTGTCCTTTATTTTGTTCATGTGGTGTATCACATTTATCAATTTGCATATGTTGAAATATCCTTGTGCCCCTGTGATGAACCCCACTGGATCATGGTGTATAGTCTTTTTAATGTATTGTTGTATTCGATTTGCTAGAATTTTGTTTAGGATTTTTGTATCTGTATTCATCAGAGATATTGATCTGTAGTTTTCTTTTTTTTGTGTTATCCTTACCAGGTTTTGGTATCAGGGTAATGTTGGCCTCATAAAATGAATTAGGAAGTATTGCCTTCTTCAGTTTTTTGGGAGAGTTTGAGTAGGACAGGTGTTAGATCCCCTCTGAAGGTTTGGTAGAATTCACTAGTGAAACCATCTGGTCTTGGACTTTTGCTTTTAGGGAGGTTTTGGATGACTGATTCAATTTCCTTACTGCTGATCAGTCTATTCAGATTTTCCAGTTCTTCATGATTCAGTCTAGAAAGGCCATATGTTTCTAAGAGCTTGTCCATTTCTTTCAGGTTATTGAATTTGGCAGCATATAGTCCTTCATAGTATTCTTGGATGACCCTTTGTATTTCTGTTGCATCCATGATAACTTCCCCTCTTTCATTTTCTGATTTTGTCTATTTGTGTCTTTTTACCTTAGTGAGTCTAGCCAAGGGTTTGTCAATTTTATTAATCTTTTCAAAGAACCAGCTCTTTGTTGCATTAATTTTTTCTATTGTCTTTTTGTTCTCTATTTCATTTAGTTCTGCTTTAATTTTTATTATTTCCTTCCTTCTGCTGACTTTGGGTTTCATTTGTTCTTCTTTTTCTGGTTCTTTAAGGTGCAATATGAGGTTGTTTATCTGGGATTTTTCTTGTTTCTTGAGATATGCCTGTAATGATATAAATTTCCCTCTTATTACTGCTTTCACTACACTCCAATAGTTTTGATAGGATGTATTTTCATTCTTAGTTATTTCTATGTGTCTTTTGATCTCTCCTTTTATTTCTTCCTTGACCCAGTCATTCTTTAATAGGATGTTGTTTAATCAGATATTTGTGGTCATTCCTGCTTTCTCTACACAGTTGATATCCAATTTCAAAGACTTGTGATCAGAGAATATGCTTGGTATGATTTCAATCTTAAATTTCCTGAAGCTGGTTTTATGTCCCAACATATGGTCTATCGTTGAGAATGTTCCACATACACTAGAAAAAGATGTATACTTTTGTGTTCTAGAATGAAATGCTCTATAAATGTCAGTTATGTCCATTTGGTCTAATGTCATTTAAGGGTGATATTTCCTTACTGCCTTTCTGTTTGGATGATCTATCATCCATAGCTGTCAATGATGTATTTAGGTCTCCTACTATAATTGTATATCGGTCAATTTCTCCCTTTATTTATGTTAGTTGTTGCTTTGTATATTTTGGTTCTCCCTGATTGGGGACATATATATTGATAAGTGTTATGTCTTCTTGTTGTATTGCCCCTTTTATTATTGTGAAATGTCCATCTTTGTTTCTTGTTACCTTTTAATCCTGAAGTCTGTTTCATCTGATATAAGGAAAGTCTATTGTATTTATCCATTTTTTTTTACTCATGTTGTCATTTTTTCTTTCTTCTTGATGTTCCAGGATTCCTTATTTTATCATTTCTTTTCTGTTTAGAGAAACGTAGCTATTCTTTTAGATCTACTGATGACAAATTCTCTTAGTTTGCCTTAAACCAAAATTTTGTTGAATTTGCCTTCATTACTCAAGGACATATTTCTGCATTATAGAGTTCGGGGCTGACAGTTATTTTATTTAAGCACTTGGAAAATATAGTTTCACTTTTGGCCTCAATTTTTTCTGATTAATGATCCTTATCATTCAAATGTTTTTCCCAATAGATAAAGTATTATATCTCTCTTACTGCTTTGAAGATTTCTTCCTTTCTTTCTCTCTCTCTTTTTTTCTCTCTCTCTCTTTCTTTCTGTCTTTAGATTTCAGAAGATTGGGACCTGTCTTGGTATGGATTTCATTAGATTTATCTTGTTTTTGATTTGCTCCACCTCTTAAATCTGCAGATTTATGTGTTTTTTCATATTGGGAAGTTTTCATCCATTATTTTCAAGAAATTTTCAGTCTCTTACTCTTCTTCAAGTATTCTGATGACATAGATATTAGGTCTTTTATTATAGTGCCACAGGTCCCTGAGGCTCTGTTCACATAATTTCAGTCCATATTTTTCTCTGCTCAGATTGGGTAATTTCTATTGTTCTACATTAAAATTCACGTATTTTTTTTTTCTAACCCTTCCCGTCTACTGTTGGGTCCATCCATTGAGTTTAAAAATCTTTTCATTATTGTACTTTTCAGTTCTAAAATATTTATTTGGTTCTTCTTTATATCTTTATTTCTTCACTGAAAAAATTTTTTTCGTTTGTTTCAAGTGTGTTTGTAATTCCTTGTTGAAACATTTTCATGATGGCTGCTTTAATATATTTTCCAAATAATTCTAACACCTCGACATCTGTTGACATTTTTTTCATTCAATTTGAGATTTTCCCGTTTCTTGATATAATGAATAATTTGGATTGAAACCTACATATTTTGAGTATTATTTTATGTGATTTTTAAAATTCTATTTAAACCTTTTGGCTTAGCTGTTTTTTTAAAATACATTCAGCAGGGGAAATAGGGGGGCACTGCCTCATTATTTCCAGGTAATGGTAAAAGTCCAGGTTTTTCACATGGCCTCCACTGTCTCTTGAGTCGGGGAAAGCTTTCTCATTACTTTTGGGTGTTGGTGAGAGAATCTGATGATGGCACACTGGCAAATATGGATAAAAATGTCTTGTTATTGTTCCTCATGTGGTGTCTACCAACACCACGGTATGGTGGAGGTTACCTTGTTACTCTTGGGCAGTAATGAATGTCCTTACTCTACACTAAGCCTTCTACAATACCACTCAAGTGGGAAGAAAAGTCATGCCTTATTAATGTTGGGTGGAGTGGTAGTCCAGACTGCCTATATGATATCCACTGACATCCTTTTGGGGAGGAGAGTAAAGGTCTTTATTGATTTGTAAGGATATAATCTCTGGCTCTCCACGTACCTTTGCTGATAGGGTCACAATATTTTCTGTTGTATTTTGCTGTATTATTACCCCAATTATTATCCCAATTTTTTCTTCTTCCTAGACTATCCCTTAACTGACTTTTTGGCTAGGGAGTGAAGGTTTTAATGAGATGTGTGTGTGTGTGTGTGTGTGTGTGTGTGTGTGTGTGTGTGGTGGTGGTGGTGGTGGTAGTGGTGGTGGTTCTATGACCATTGGAATTTTAAAGTTGCTGACTTCTTTAGCTGAAGCCTGGGAATTGTGTTACACAAAGAATACCCAGGAAATTCATCGCTGTGTTGCTCATGGGGTCCTGAAGTTTCTAGCTGGTTCCTCCTCTTGCAATCTTTCAGAATCTTATGTTTGTGTCATACATAACATCTAGGTGTTTTAGTAGTATTTAGCAGAAAGAATGGGAAAAATTACATCTACTCTATCTTCCCAGCAGGAGAAATCTTTAACATATTCATTTCTGTGGCACCTCATTTTTTAAAATAATTTTTATTTTTCAATCAGTTGACATACAATACTATATTAGTTTCAGGGGTACAACATAGTGATTAGACATTTATACAACTTCTGAAGTGATTACCCTGATAAATCTAGTAACCAGCTGACACCATAAATAGTTATTACAATATTAATGATTATATTATCTATGCTATAGTTTACATCACTATGATTCTTTTGTAACTACCAACTTGTATCTCCTAACCCTTTTTCCATTTACCCATCTTCCCAATCTCCTCCCATCTGACCACCATCAAAATGTTCTCTGTATCTATGAGTTTGTTTCTGTTTGGTTTGTTCATTTACTTTGTATTTTGTATTCCACATGTATGTGAAATCATATGGTACTTTTCTTTCTCTGTCTGACTTATTTCACTTAACATAATACCCTCTAGGTCCATCCATGTTGTTGCAGATGGCAAGAATTCATTCTATTTTATAGCTGAGTAGTCTTCCATTATATGTATGTACTGCTTCCTGATCCATTCATCTGTTTATGGACACTTCAGTTGCTTTCATACCTTCACTATTGTGAATAATGCTGGAATGAACATATGGATGTATATGTCCCCTAGAAGAAGTGTTTTGGATTCCTTCAAATAAATACTCAGAAGTGGAATTATTGGGTCCTTCTTTGTTCTTGTTATACCCTTTGTTTTAAATTCTGTCTTGTCTGGTGTAACTATTGCCATCCCAGCTATTTAAATACCATTTTCATGAAAAATCTCTTTCCATCAATTTCAATCTGTGGGTATCTTGATCTGAAGTGAATCTCTTGTAGGCAGCATATGTAAGGGTCTTGTTTTCTTTCTTTCTTACTTTCTATCTTCCTTTTCTTTTTTTTCATTTTCAGGTATAAAACACAATGTCATAGTTAGACATTTACACCCCTCACAAAGTGATAACCCCCCTCCCTTAATCTACTACTCCTCTGATATCGTATATAGCTGTTACAATTCCATTGACTCTATTCTCTATGCTGTACTCCACATCATATATCTATCTATCTATCTATCTATCTATCTATCTATCTATCTAGATAGATAGATAGATAGATAGATAGATAGATAGATAGATAGATAGATAGATATATAATTATGGTTGACATTAAATATTAGTCAGCTTCAGATACTGGTGTATAGTGCAGTGGTCAGACAACTACACAGTCCATGAGTGGTCTTCCTAATAAGGCAAGGGCTTATATGATCCAATACATAATCTTTACAACATTGTTGATTATATTCCCCAAACTGTATTTCATATACATGTGACTATATTGTGACTACTAATTTGTACTTTCTAATCCCTTTACCTTCACCCTCATCCCCACCCCCTAGCAACCTCAGGTTTCTTTCCCCCTATATTTCTGAGTCTATTTCTGTTTTGTTTGTTCGTTTATTCTGTTCTTTACATTCCACATTTAAGTGAGATCATATTGTATTTGTCTTTCTCCGTCTGACTTATTTCACTTAGCATAATATTCTCTAGGTCTATCCATGTCATTGTAAATGGTAATATTTCATTCTTCTTTTTGGCTGAGTAATACTCCACTGTATAAATATACCAGTGTTTCTTTATCCAATAGTTTATCGATGGGCATTTCGGTTGTTTCTGTATCTTGGCTATTGTGAATAGCACTGCAATAAACATGGGGGTACATAAAGTTTTTCAAATTAGTGTTTTGGGTTTCTTTGGATAGATACCCAGGAGTGGAATTACTGAGTCATATGTAGTTCCATTTTAAAATTTGTGAGGTACTTCCATAGTTTTCCATAATGGCTGCACCAATCGGCAATCCCATCAACAGTGCATGAGGGTTCCCTTTTCTCCACATCCTTGCCAGCACTTGTTTGTTGACTTATTGATGATAGCCATTCTGACCAGAATAAGATGGTATCTCATTGTGGTTTTTATTTGCATTTCTCTAACGATTAGAGACGTTGAACATTTTTTGATATGTCTGTTGGGGTATCTGTATGCCGTCTTTAGAGAAATGTCTTTTTATTGTCCTACCCGTTTTTTAATGGGGTTGTTTGAATTTTTTGGTGTTGAGTTGTATGAATTTTTTTTACATATATAAATTTTGGATATTACTCCTCATCAAATGTATCATTGGCAAATATCTTCTCCCATTCAGCAGGATACCTTTCTGTTTTATTGATGGTTTCCTTTGCTATGAAAAAACTTTTTAGTTTGATGTAATCCCACATTTATTTTTACTTTTGCTTCCCTTGCCCAAAGGAATATAAAAATATTACTAAGGGAAATGTCTGCAAATTTACTTCCTATATTATCTTCTAGGAGTTTTATGGTTTTGGGTCTTACATTTAAGTCTTTAATCCATTTTGAATTTATTCTTGTATATGGTATAAGACGGTGATCCAGCTTCATTTGTTTGCATGTGTCTGTCCAATTTTCCCAGCACAGTTTATTAAATAGGCTGTCTTTACCCCAGTGTAAATTCTTGCTTCCATTCTCATGGATTAATGACCATATAGGCATGGATTTATTTCTGGGCTCTCTATTCTGTTCCATTGGTCTATGTTTCTATTTTCATTCATACTGTTTTAATCATTATACCCTTGTGGTATGATTTGATGTCAGATATCATGATACCACCCTCTTTGCTCTTATTTCTCAAGATTGCCATGGCTATTTGGGGTCTTTTACGTTCCATATAAATTTTAGGATTATATGTTCTAGTTCTGTGAAAAATGTCATTGTAATTTAATAGGGATTGCGTTGAATCTATATATTGCCTTAGGCAGTATGGACATTTTAACTATATTCATTCTTCCTATCCAAGAGCATGGTATATGTATCCACTTATTTGTATCTTGTTTAATTTCTCTCGTCAATGTCTCATAATTTTCTGAGTACAAGTCCTTCATTTCTTTGGTTAAATTTATTCCTAAGTATTTTATTGTTTTTGAAGCAATTGTAAATGGGATTGTTTTCTTAATTTCTCCTTTTAATAGTTTGTTATCAGTGCATACAAATCCAACTGATTTCTGAATATTAATTTTGTATCCTGCTACTTTACTAAATTCATTTATCAGTTCTAATAGTTTTTTGGTGGAGTCTTTGGGATTATCTCTGTATGGTATCATGTCATCTGCATATAATGACAAATTTACTTCCTCCTTTCCAGGTTGGATGGCTTGCTTTTTGTTTTTCCTTGCCTGATTGCCGTGGCTAGAACTTCCAGAACTATGTTTAATAAAAATGGTAAAAGTGGGCAACCTTGTCTTGTTCCTGATCTTAAGGGGAATGCCTTTAGCTTTTCCCCATTGAGTATGAGGTTAGCTGTGGGTTTATCATCTATGGCCTTTATTATGTTCAAAAATGATCCCTCTAGTCCGACTTTGCTCAGAGTTTTTATCATAAATGGCTGCTGGATTTTGTCAAATGCTTTTCTGCATCTATTGATATGACCATATGATTTTTATTTTTCATTTTGTTGATGTGGTGTATCACATTAATTGATCTGCAGATATTGAAACAATTTTGCATACCAGGTATGAATCCCACTTGATCATAGTGTATGATCTGTTAAATGTATTGCTTAACTCAGTTTGCTAATATTTCCTTGAGGATTTTTGCATCTATGTTCATTAAGTATATCGCACTAGAGTTTTCTTTTTTTGTAATGTCTTTCTGTGGTTTTGGGATCAGGGTGATAGTGGCCTTGTAAAATGAACTTGGGAGCCTTCCCTTCTGGATTTTTTGGCATAATTTGAGGAGAAAGAGTGATAGGTTTTTTTTGACTGTTTGGTAAAATTCACCTGTGAAGCCATCTGGTCCTGGGCTTTTGTTAATTTGAGAGCTTGTTGATTACTGATTCAGTTCCATTGGTAGTAATAGGTCTGTTCAGATTTTCTGTTTCTTCTTGATTCAGCCTTTGAAGATTGTATAATTCCAGAAATTTATCCATTTCTTCTAGATTGTCTAATTTGTTGGTGTATGGTTGCTCATGGTATTTTCTTCTTCTTTTTTTTAAAAAAGTTTATTGGGGTGACAATTGTTAGTAAAGTTACATAGATTTCAGGTGTACAATTCTGTATTACATCATCTATAAATCCCATTGTGTGCTACCACCCAGAGTCAGTTCTCCTTCCATCACTATCTATTTGATCCCCTTTACTCTCATCAACCACCCTCCTCCCCCCTTACCCTCTGGTAACCAATAAACTATTGTCTGTGTCTATGAGTTTTGTTTCTCGTTTGTTTGTCATGTTCTTTTCTTGCTCTTGGCTCATATACTACATATCAGTGATACCATATGTTTCTCTGCTTTTTCTGTCTGACTTATTTCACTTAGCATTATAGTCTCAAGATCCATCCATGTTGTCGCAAATGGTACTATTTCATCTTTAATTATCGCAAAATAGTATTCCATTGTGTATACGTAGCACAACTTCTTTATCTATTCATCTATCAAAGGACACTTTGGTTGTTTCCATGTCTTGGCACCATAAATAAACCTGCAATGGACATTGCAGCACATATGTCTTTATGGATAAATGTTTTCAGATTTTTTGTGTAGATACCCAGGAGAGAGATTGCTGGGTCATATGGTAATTCTATTTGTAATTTTTTTTTAAATTTATTGGGGTGACAATTGTTAGTAAAATTACATAGATTTCAGGTGTACAATTCTGTATTACATCATCTATAAATCCCATTGTGTGTTCACCATCCGGAGTCAGTACTCCTTCCATCACCATATATTTGATCCCCCTTACCCTCATCTCCCACCCCACCCCCCTTACCCTCTGGTAACCACGAACTATTGTCTGAGTCTATGAGTTTGGTTTCTCATTTGTTTGTCTTGTTCTTTTGTTGTTTTTGGTTTATATACCACATATCAGTGAAGTCATATGGTTCTCTGCTTTTTCTGTCTGACTTATCTCGCTTAGCATTATACTCTCAAGATCCATCCACGTTGTCACAAATGTTCCTATATCATCTTTTCTTACTGTCAAATAATATTCCATTGTGTATATATACCATAACTTCTTTATCCATTCATCTATCGAAGGACATTTTGGTTGTTTCCATGTCTTGGCCACCGTAAACAAAGCTGCAATGAACATTGGAGCACACGTGTCTTTATGTGTAGATGTTTTCAGATTTTTTGGATAGATATCCAGGAGAAGGATTGCTGGGTCATATGGTAATTCTATTCGTAATATTTTGAGGAACCTCCACACTGCATTCTATAGCGGCTGCACCAGTCTGCATTCCCACCAACAGTGTATGAGGGTTCCCTTTTCTCCACAGCCTCTCCAACACTTGTTACTATTTGTCTTGTTGATGATAGCCATTCTCTGGAATGAGGTGATATCTCATTGTGGTTTTTATTTGCGTTTCTCTGATGATTAGTGATGTTGAGTATTTTTTCATATGTCTATTTGCCATTTGTATGTCCTCTTTGGAGAAATGTCTCTTCAGGTCCTCTTCTCATTTTTCAATTGGGTTGTTTGTTTTTTGTTCTTGAGTTGCATGAGTTCCTTGTATATTTTGGATATTAGCCCCTTATTGGAGGCACTGTTTGCAAAAATCTTCTCCCATTCATTTGGGTTCCTCTTTATTTTGTGAATGGTTTCTTTTGCTGTGCAGAAGCTTTTCAGTTTCATATAGTCCCATTCATTTATTTTAGCTTTTACTTCCCTTGCCTTTGGAGTCAAATTCATAAACCGCTCTTTGAACCTAAGGTCCATAAGTTTAGTACCTATGTTTTCTTCTGTGCAGTTAATTTTTTCTATGCTTAAGTCTTTGATCCATTTTAAATTAATTTTGGTACATGGTGACAGAGAGCAGTCCAGTTTCATTCTTTGCACGTGGCTTTCCAATTCTCCCAGCACCATTTATTGAAGAGGCTGTCTTTTTTCCATTGTATGTTTTTTGTGTCTTTGTCAAAAATTGTGTGTCCATATTTATGTGGTTTTATTTCTGGGTTCTCCATTCTATTCCATTGGTCTATGTGTCTGTTTTTCTGCCAATACCATGCTGTTTTGATTATTGTTGCCTTGTAGTACAAGCTTAAGTCAAGGAGCGTGCTACCTCCAGTATTGTTCTTTTTTCTTAAGATTGCTTTGGCTATTCAGGGTCTTTTGTGGTTCCAAACAAATCTGATGATTTTTTGTTCTATTTCTTTAAAAAATGTTATTGAGATTTTGATGGGGGATTGCATTAAGTCTGTATATTGCTTTGGGTAATATAGCCATTTTAACTATGTTGATTCTTCCAATCTGTGAGCACGGAATGTCTTTCCATTTCTTTGTATCTTCTTCAATTTCTTTTAAAAAACGTCTTATAGTTTTCAGCATATAGGTCTTTCACATCCTTGGTTAAGTTTGTTCCTAGGGATTTTATTCTTTTTGCTGCAATTGCAAAAGGAATTGTTGTGGGGTTTTTTTTATTATTTCTTTTTCTGAGATTTCATTGGTAGTATATAGGAATGCAATGGACTTTTGTACGTTGATTTTGTTGCCGGCAACTTTACTGTATTCGTTGATTGTTTCTAAGAGCTTTTTGGTGGAGTCCTTAGGGTTTTCTATATATAGCATCATGTCATCTGCAAAGAGTGACAATTTGACTTCTTTATTGCCAATTTGGATGCGTTTTATTTCTTTCTCTTGCCTGATTGCTCTGGCGAGGACTTCCAACACTATGTTGAAAAGCAGAGGTGATAGGGGACAGCCCTGTCGTAGAGCAAAGGGCTTCAGTTTTTCACCGTTAATTATGAGATTAGCTGTGGGTTTGTCTTATATGGCCTTCATTATGTTAAAGTATTGTCCTTCTATACCTATTTTATTGAGTGTTTTAATCATAAATGTGTGTTGTATCTTGTCAAATGCTTTTTCTGCATCAATTGATATAATCATATGATTTTTGTCCTTTATTTTGTTTATGTGATGTATCATATTGATGGATTTGCATATATTGAACCATCCTTGTGCCCCTGGGATGGAACCCCACTTGGTCGTGATGAATAATCTCATGGTATTTTCTTAATTTTTTTTTTTTTTTTTGTATTTCTGTAGTGTCTGTTGTCATTTCTCCTCTTTCATTTCTGATTTTTATTAACTTGGGTCTCCTCTCTTTTTTTCTTGATGACTCTGGCTAAAGGTTTGTCAATTTTGTTTATCCTTTCAAACCACCAGATCTTGGTTTCATTGATCTTTCTTATTTCATTTCATTTTATTTTATTTTATTATTATTTGGTCTCTATTTCATTTATTTCTGCTCTGATCTTTATTATTTCCTTCTTTGTACTCCTTCTGGGTTTATTTTGTTGTTCTTTTCCCAGTTCCCTTACATACAAAATAGACGGTTTATTTGAGCTTTTTCGTGTTTGTTTAGGTAGGCCTGTATTGCTATGAATTTCCCTCTTAGGATTGCCTTTGCTGCAAACCATATGTTTTGGGTCATTGTGTTTTCATTTTTGTTTGTCTCAAAGTATCTTTTGATTTCTTCCTTGATTTCATTGTGGAGCCATTCGTTATTTAGTAACATGTTATTCAGCCTCCATGTGTTTGTGTGTTCCCTGGTTTTCTTCTTGTAATTGATTTCTAGTTTCATAGCACTGTGGTCAGAGAAGAGGCTTCATATGATTTCAATCTTCTTAAATTTATTAAGACTTGTTTTGTGTCATAGCATGTGGTCTATCTTGAAAAATATTCCATATGCACTTGAGAAGAATGTATATTCTGCTATTTTGGGGTGAAATGCTCTAAAAATATTGATTAAATCCAACTGGTCTAATGTGTCATTTAAGACCACTGCTTCCATATTAAGTTTCTGTCTGGAGAATCTGTCCATTGGTGTCAGTGAGGTGTTGAAGTCCCCTACTATGATAGTGCTACAGTTGATCTCTCTCTTTATGTCAGTCTATATCTGTTTTATATATTTAGGTGCTCCTATGTTGGGTGCATAGACATTTACTAGGGTTATGTCTTCTTGTTGGATCAATCCCTTTATTATTATAAAGTACCCTTCTTTGTCTTTTATTATAGTCTTCATTTTAAAGTCTATTTTGTCCAATATAAGTATTGCTACCCTAGTTTTTATCTCATTTTCATTTTTGTAAAATATCTTATTCCATCCCTTCACTTTCAGCCTGTGTGTGTCTTTTGATCTGAGGTGTGTCTCTTGTAAACAGCATATGCATGGGTCTTGTTTTCTTATCCACTCAGCTACCCTTTGTCTTTTGAGTGGAGCATTCAATCCATTTACATTTAAAATGATTACTGATAGGTAAATTGTTATTGCCATTTTATTATTATTTGCATTTCTTGTCTTCATTAGTTAGCTTGTTTTCACCTTTCTTCTGCTTAAGGAAGACTTTTTAACATTTCCTGCAATACTGGCTTGGTGGTAATGAATTCCTTTAGTTTATTCTTTTCTGGGAAGCTCTTTATCTCCTCTTCAATTTTGAATGATAGTCTTGCTGGGTGCAGAATCTTGGTTGTAGGCCTTTGATTTTTATCACTTTGAACATTTCCTGCCACTCCCTTCTGGCCTGCAAAGTTTCTGTAGAAAAGTCAGCTGATAGTCTTATGGGTGTACCCTTGTAAGTAACTAGCTGTCTTTTTCTTGCTACTTTCAGAATTCTCTCTTTATCTTTAACCTTTGCCATTTTAACTACAATGTGTCTTTGTGTGAGCCTTGTTGGGTTCATCTTGTTTGGAACTCTCTGCACTTCCTGGTCTTGTATGTCATTTTTCTTCACCAGGTTAGGGAAGTTTTCAGTCATTATTTCTTCAAATATGTTATCGATCTCTTGCTCCTTCTTTTCTCCTTCTGGTATTCCTATGATGTGAATGTTGTTACACTTGATATTGTCCCACAGATCTCTTAAACTATTTCCACTGTTTTTTATTCTGTTTTCTTTTTCTTGTTCTGATTGGGTGAATTCTACTACTTTGTCTTTTAAATCGATGATTTGATCCTCTGCTTCATGTAATCTGCTGGTGATTCCTTCTAATGTAGTCTTTGTTTCAGTTATTGTATTCTTTATTTCTGACTGGTTATTTTTCACGGCTTCTATATCCTTCTTTATGCTTGCTTTCTCTTTGTTGAAATTCTCACTAAGTTCCTCCATCATTCTTGTCATCATTTTTTTTTTTTTAATAATTCACCAAATATATGGTGATGGAAAGAGATCTGACTCTGGGTGGTGAACACACAATGTGATATATAAGATGATGTATTACAGAATTGTACACCTGAAATCTATGTAACTTTACTAACAATTGTCACCCCAATAAACTTTAATTAATAAAAAAATTCAAACCACTGATGATGACATATACCCAAAGTATGAAATAAAACCCCAAACAAAACTTATCAAAATTTAACATAAAAAAAATAAACCTAACATGTGATCATCAGTATTTTAAACTCTGCATCTGGTAGGTTGACTGTTTCTGTTTCATTTAATTCCATTTATGGAAGTTTCTTCTGTTCTATTATTTGGGACATGTTTCTTTGCTTCCCATTCTGGCTGTCACTCTGTGTTTGCTTCTACATATTAGTTAGATCACCTAAGTCTCTCGGTCTTTGTTGGGTGACCTTATGTAGTATGTGTCTTTTGTAGTCGAATTTCTCAGTCTCTCTAATCTCCTGTGCATGTGTTCCAGAGGTGTCCCTTGTGTTGTGAATGTTCTTCTGTTGTAGTTGAGCATTGATTGCTGTTGGCATATTAGTGGGTGGGATTGACTCCCAGGGTGACTAGCTATGAGGATTGGCAATGCCCATGGTTTACGAGCTGCTGTGTGAAGTCTGACCCCCTCAGTGGAGGGTTCACCCCTGTGAGCTCTTGTGCCCATTGAGAATTACCTTTGGGTGTGCTGCTTGTAGATCAAATCAAGTAGTGCTCTGGTTTTGGCTGAAGCTGGCCTCTGGGTGTATTGTTTTTGGTGTCTTTTGGGTGGGGTTCCCATGCAGGGCAATTTTATCAATGCCCGTTACTGGCCTGTGGCTACCTGGTAGACGCCTCAAAGCTGTATGTGGTTGGCTGCTGCCTGTGCTGGACCTGGAGGCATGTGGGGGTGGCCTCTCTGTGAACTGAAGCTGGCTGCCACCAATATTGGGCTGAAGGCAGCTTAACAAAATGCCCAAGGCCCCCTATGCCTGTTGCCACCTGTCCATTGCCCGTAAGGCCCAACTGTTGAAAGAGGCTCCTTAGGAGAATGTATCTGACTTGTTGACTTGATATTGAGTGTGACCTCAGTGATGTGGCACTAGCTAGGTGAGGTGGAGTTCAAGTGAGTCACAAAACATGACCAGTGGTTTTTACAACATTAATGCAGTGTCAGATCTTATGCTTGCACCTGGCCTGTGACGACCACCTTGGATCGCACCCCTAGGACACTGCCACCAGCCTCCATTGCAGGCTCACAAATTTCTGAGAGCTGCTCCCAAGTGATTGTGGTGCAGTTTTTTGGGTCACTCTTCACCACCAAAATCTCCCCAGCCCATTGCAGATTGTTTGCTGCTGTAAAAAACCTCCTCCGTGGTTTGTGGGTGCAGGGCCAGTCACCCAGGTGCCCAGAGTGCCCCTGGCAAGGCAGTTGTAGGTGGGCAAGGCAGTGTTATGGGGGGGCTACAGGGTGTAGTCAGTGGTTTCTACAAATGCGGTGTAGTCTTGGCTCCTGGTTGGGGGCGGGTGTTGGACCCTCAATGATTCCACAAAACAAAACAAACTAACAACAACTCAAAAATAATATACACACACTAGAAAGCCACACACAACATTCAAAACAAACAAAAATAGCAAAAAAACAAAAACAAGAAAACAAAAGCAAAACAAACAAGCAAACAACAGAAAAACAGGAAAAAACTAAGACACCAAAAAAAACAAAACTAAACAAACAAAAGAAAAACAGAATAACAGCAAAAGGAGTAGAAAAAAAGAAAAAGAGAAAGAAAGAGAAAAAAGAAAGAAAAAGAGAAAAAGGAAAAAGAAAAAAGAATGCAAAAAGAAGAGGAAGAAAGACAAGAAAAAAAATACACTAAATCCAGTCACCACTCAACAATGTTGCAGAGCAAGTCTTGTTTTCGCACCCTCTAGAAGTCTCCCCTGGCTGTGACAGGTTGTCCTCTGCTGCATAAAATCTCCTCCACACAGCTTGCAGAGGTGGGGCCAGACACCTGGTACCCAGAGTGCCCCTGGCAATGCAACTCTAGGTGAGCGGGGCAGGCTTGCAGTGTGCTGTGTGGTGTGGTCAGTTGTTTCTACAACCAGTGCAGTGTCTCTCCCAGCCCACAAAAATGCACTGAGAACACCATGGCCGGAGCTTCTAAAATCCCAAAGCTTCCCCTTCAGCCAAATGCTGAGCCTGTGTTTCTCCACTGCTCTGATTACTTGCAGGGATCCACTCAGAAAGGTGGGGGTGGGCTGGGATGTGGAAAGGCAGCTGTAGCCTGTGGCTCCAACCAGCCTAGAGCTGTCTCAACCCCCATACCCCCAGCTCCTTCCCTGTCACCTGAATGTACTGGACTATCAGTGCAGTTCTGAGGGTTGTAGATATTTTGTTCTTTAATCTGACATGGCTACCTGTTTCTTTTGAAGCCCAGTTCTAACTCTGACGAGGGTGGAGGTAGGGTGAGCTTTGTGAAGGTGGAAGGGAGGCAGCCAGTCTCTGTGTCTTTGTTTTCTGATTTCTTCCTGGCCATGCGGACTTAAACCTCCGTTCTCATCAGAGGTGTCTGCCTCTAACGCTGGATTCAGCCACCTTGTATGCTTATGCTTCAAGCAGAATTGTGGGTCACAAGGGGTGTGTCTGGAGCATGAATTTTTCCCTCTCCTGAGGCTGCAACTCTGGTCCAGGGGCCCCGCAGCCTGTGGTCCATGTCTTTGCAATTCCCCATTCTGTCCTCCCCCGCTAGCCTGATTTGCCCACCTTCAGTTGATTCACAGTGCAAGTCTCTCAGGCATACTTGTGTTATGTGCAGGGAGTCCTTTACTGAATTATAGCTGTTCAATTTGTTGTAAATTCCAGAAGAGATTTCAAGAAGCGTTCCTCATGCCACCATATCTGTGACATCATCCAAAGGTCTTGTTTTCTTATCCATTCAGCCACCCTATGTCTTTTGATTGGAGGATTTAATCCATTTATATTTAAAGTAATTGTTGATATAAATGTAGTTACTGTCATTTTATTATATTTTTTATCTTATTTTTTCTTCTTTTTAAAGAAGTCCCTTTAACATTTCTTGTAATACTAGTTTGCTGGTGAACTCCTGTAGCTTTTTGTTGTCCGGGAAGCTGTTAATCTGTCCTTTACTTCTAAATGATAGCTTTGCTGGGTAGAGAAATTTTGGTTGTAGTTCCTTGCTTATTATCTCTTGGAATATTGTACGCCAACCCCTTCTGACCTGCAAAATTGCTGTTGAGAAATCAGTTAACACTTTTATGGGAGCTCCACTTGCAGGGAACTAACTGCTTTTTTTTTTGCTGCTTTTAAGATTCCAAAATATCTTAAAGAAAAGAAATCACAAAAACCAAATTCTTAGGAGAAAGAGGGTTAGTGAAAAATTTCTTGTTATAAGAAGATACCCAAGAAATTTAAAAACAAGATGTAGATGCCTGATCACTGCACTGTACACCTGAAGCTGAACAATAATGAATGCCAACTATAATATTATATATATATAGGTATATATAGGTATGCATACATTTACAAGAGGCAGAGTACAGCATTGGGAGTGGAGATAGTGGAAATGAGATACCTCGGTGTGATGTCAGAGAGATAGTGGATGGGCGGAGGGGGTTCCACAGTGTGAGGGATATAAATGATAAACGTCTAAGGAAAAAAAAAACAACTCATAGACACAGACAATAGTTTAGTGGTTACCAGAGGGTAAGGGGGGTGGGGGGTGGGAGATGAGGGTAAGGGGGATCAAATATATGGTGATGGAAGGAGAACTGACTCTGGGTGGTGAACACACAATGTAATTTATAGATGATGTGATACAGAATTGTGCACCTGAAATCTATGTAATTTTACTAACAATTGTCACCCCAATAAATTAAAAAATAAATAAATAAATAAATTTTAAAAAAATAATAAAATAAAATAAAAACAGAGATAGCATATATGCAGTTTCAAGTAGTTGTTTATTCTACAGCATGGGGTAAAACTTCTCAGTTATCCCAAATAATTCAGAAAAGTGTTGCACACATCAGCCTTATGTTAGTGCTGTTGCGGTGAATGAAGTAAAAGAGATCGTGACCATAGTACAGAGAAGTGGAACTAGTAAGGAAGGGTAGAGAAGTCCATAAGAGCCAGAATTCTAGTTGGCAGCCACCAGAAGTAGTCTCTGGATATCCTGAGAAAGTTTGTAACTTGTTGGATTTTCAACGGGATGTGGGATGCGAAATTAGCACTGTCTTATTAAATACTGAAAGGATGATCCCCCAAAGCTGGAAGAATACAATTTATAAGAACATAAATCTTATTGGAAAAAAAAAATCTCTTCAAAGTTCATTGAAATTTAATATAATATTGTAGTTGCAAAACCAAAATATGTATTTAATTCTTTTGTTTTAAAAATATAAGTGCCATTTCAAGTCACGTGCTCTTACCAATTTTCCATTTCATGTGATCTATGTGGAAAGAGTTTGTGAAAGGGAAACATTATTTATATCAATTTTTTAAAATCAAAGTAATATCTGTTTGTCAACCCTGACCACTAGGATACTAATGATTATTGCTCAGAACCCTCCAATCATCCTCAAACCAGCCACTAATCCTCGGCTTCTAACCCCAGCTACATCCTATCATATTTACTTCTCAGAATAACTTAGGAAAGCAATAAACCCCGTGGGGAAATTTAACCATAGCTGCTAAGTTTTTTTAAGGCTACATTCCTCATGGTAAGTGAAGCTGAGAATATATAAGAAAAGCATTCTCAGTTAACAAGAATTTTCTGGAGAGACTTTTATGCTCTGTGTTTTGAATTTTGCATCTGAGAGAATAAGCCCAGAATCCCAGGGAACACAGTCACCCATTAACTAAACAGGTAAATAAGAAGACTCGGATTCCTAGGTTATTTTCTCAATTTTATACAAATACAGTATTTTTTCCAAAGTCTCTCCTAAGAGTGGTAGTGTTTATCTGCACAGCACACTGAAGTCCTTATTTTGCAGGCAAGGTGCATGAAAATATTACTATAAATGATAAAGCAGTTCATAACTCAAATGGCAAAGGGTCCAGGAAATTAATATAAAGTTGTAGTTGCAAAACCAAAATATCTAATTATTTATTTTTGCCATTTGTGTTTACCATGGAAGCCTCACTATGTTCTATGTTCCCTCTTTCTCTTTCTTTTTCGTTTCTGATCTATTAATGAACTTCGAGCCTTAATTTTTCACACACCTGCCTCCAGTTTACTTAGCTCAAGGGCGATCATGAAGTACACTATTCTGAGTATGTAGGGACATCTGGATGAGTTTCAATCTTAGTCCACGGGATAGTAATAGCAGTACTTGGTTGTCTAGAGGAAGCTAAGTACTTCCCATTGCAGTAACTTTAGAATAAATTTGATACACTTTATCACTCAGAGCCAATTTCTGCCAGAAAAAGGCTGACTGGGGCTCAAAGGTTCAGAAATTTGACAATTTTTCTTCTTCTTTTTCTTTTTTAATTTATTGGGGTGACAATTGTTAGTAAAATTACATAGATTTCAGGTGTACAATTCTGCATTACATCATCTATAAATCCCACTGTGCGCTCACCACCCAGAGTCAGTTCTCCTTCCATCACCATCTATTTGATCCCCCTTACCCTCATCTCCCACTCCCCACCCCTTTTACCCTCTGGTAACCACTAAACTATTGTCTGTGTCTATGAGTTTTTGTTTCTCATTTGTTTGTCTTGTTCTTTTGTTGTTTTTGATTTATATACCACATATCAGGGAAATCATATGGTTCTCTGTTTTTTCTGTCTGACTTATTTCACTTAACGTCAGACTCTCAAGATCCATCCATGTTGTCACAAATGTTCCTATATCATCTTTTCTTACCGTCAAATAGTATTCCATTGTGTATATATACCACAACTTCTTTATCCATTCATCTATCGAAGGACATTTTGATTGTTTTCATATCTTGGCCACCATAAACAAAGCTGCAATGAAGATTGGAGCACACATGTCTTTATGTATAACTGTTTTCAGATTTTATGGGTAGATACCCAGGAGAGGGATTACTGGGTCGTATGGTAATTCTATTTGTAATTTTTTGAGGAACCTCCACACTGCCTTCCATAACAGCTGCACCAGTCTGCATTCCCACCAACAGTGTATGAGGAGTCCTTTTTCTCCACAGCCTCTCCAACACTTGTTACTATTTGTCTTGCTGATGATAGCCATTCTGACTGGGGTGAGGTGATATCTCATTGTGGTTTTTATTTGCATTTCTCTGATAATTAGTGATGTTGAGTGTTTTTTCATATGTCTATTTGCCATTTGTATGTCCTCTTTGGAGAAATGTCTCTTCAGGTCCTCTGCCCATTTTTCAATTGGGTTGTTTGTTTTTTTGCTGTTGAGTTACATGAGTTCCTTGTATATTTTGGATATCAGCCCCTGATCGGATGCACTGTTTGCAAAAATCTTCTCCCATTCAGTTGGTTGCCTCTTTATTTTGTTGATGGTTTCTTCTGCTGTGCAGAAGCTTTTAAGTTTCATATAGGCCCATTCGTTTATTTTAGCTTTTACTTCCATTGCCTTCGGAGTCGAATTCATAAAACGCTCTTTGAACCCAAGGTCCATAAGTTTAGTACCTATGTTTTCTTCTATGCAGTTTATTGTGTCAGGTCTTATGCTTAAGACTTTGATCCATTTTGAATTAATTTTGGTACATGGTGACAGATAGCAGTCCAGTTTCATTCTTTTGCACGTGGCTATCCAATTCTCCCAGCACCATTTATTGAAGAGGCTGTCTTTCCTCCATTGTATGTTTTTAGCTTCTTTGTCAAAAATTATCTGTCCATATTTATGTGGTTTTATTTCTGGGTTCTCAATTCCTTTGGTTTATGTGTCTGTTTTTCTGTCAGTACCATGCTGTTTTGATTATTGTAGCCCTACAAGCTAAAGTCAGGGAGTGTGATACCTCCAGTATTCTTCTTTTTTCTTAAGATTGCTTTGGCTATTTGGGGACTTTTGTGATTCCAAACAAATCTCATGATTTTTTTTTTCCTATTTCTTTAAAAAATGCCATTGGGATTTTGATGGGGGTGCATTAAATCTGTATATTGCTTTGGGTAATATGGCCATTTTAACTTTGTTGATTCTTCCAATCCATGAGCACGGAATGTCTTTCCATTTCTTTGTGTCTTCTTCAATTTCTTTCACAAATGTCTTATAGTTTTCAGGATATAGGTCCTTCACATCCTTGGTTAAGTTTATTCCTAGGTATTTTATTCTTTTTGCTGCAATTGCAAAAGGAATTATTTTTTGTATTTCTTTTTCTGAGATTTCATTGTTAGTATATAGGAATGCAATGGACGTTGATTTTGTAGCCAGCAACTTTACTGTATTCCTTGATTGTTTCTAATAGCTTTTTGGTGGAGTCTTTAGGGTTTTCTATATATAGCATCATGTCATCTGCAAAGAGTGATAATTTAACTTCTTCCTTCCCAATTTGGATGCCTTTGATTACTTTCTCTTGCCTGATTGCTCTGACAAGGATTTTTAACACTATGTTAGAAAGTTGAGGTGATACAGGACAGCCCTGTCGTGTTCCTGAACGTAGAGCAAAGGGCTTCAGTTTTTCACCATTAATTATGAGATGAGCTGAGGGTTTGTCATATATGGCCTTTATTATATTAAGGTATTTTCCTTCTATACCTATTTTATTAAATGTTTTAACCATAAATGGATATTGTATCTTATCAAATGTTTTTCTGCATCAATTGACATAATCTTATGATTTTTGTCCTTTATTTTGTTTATGTGATGTATCACATTGATGGATTTACTGATTTTGAGCCATCCTTGTGCCCCGGGGATGAACCCCACTTGCTTGTGATGAATAACCTTTTTACTCCTTTGTTGTATTCGATTTGCTAGAACTTTGTTTAGGATTTTTGCATCTGTATTCATCAGAGATATTGGTCTGTAATTTTCTTTTTTTGTATTGTCCTTACCAGGGTTTGGTATCAGGGTAATGTTGGCCTCATAAAATGAGTTAGGGAGTACTGTCTCTTCTTCAATTTTTTGGAAGAGTTTGAGCAGGACTGGTATTAGATCCTCTTTGAATTTGGTAGAATTCACTAGTAAAGCCATCTGGTCCTGGACTTTTGCTTTTGGGAAGGTTTTGGATGACTGATTCAATTTCGTTACTGGTGATCGATCTGTTTAGATTTTCCAGTTCTTCATGGTTCAGCCAAGGAAGGCTATCTGTTTCTAAGAACTTGTCCATTTCTTCTAGGTTATTGAATTTGGTGGCGTATAGTCCTTCATATTATTCTTGGATGATCCTTTGTATTTCTGTGGTGTTCGTGATAACTTCCCTTGTTTCATTTATGATTTTGTTAATTAGTGTCTTCTCTCTTTTTATCTTAGTGAGTCTAGCCAAGGGTTTGTCAATTTTGTTAATCTTTTCAAAGAACCAGCTCTTTGTCACATTAATTTTTTCTATTGTCTTTTTGTTCTCTATTTCATTTAGTTCTGCTCTGATTTTTGCTATTTCCTTTCTTCTGCTGACCTTGGGTTTCACTTGTTCTTCTTTTTCTAGTTCTTTAAGGTGTAACATGAGGTTATTTATTTGGGATTTTTCTTGTTTCTTGAGATAGGCCTGTAATTATATAAATTTCCCTCTTAAAACTGCTTTCGCTGCATACCAAAAATTTTGATAGGATGAATTTTCATTGTCATTTGTTTCTATGTATCTTTTGATCTCTCCTCTAATGTCTTCTTTGAACCGGTCGTTCTTTAAAAGTATGTTGTTTAACCTCCATGTATTTGTGTTTTTTCCTGCTTTCTTTTTGCAGTTGATATCCAATTTCAAAGCTTGGTGATCAGAGAATATGCTTGGTATGATTTCAATCTTCTTAAATTTGCTGAGACTGATTTTATGTCCCAATATATGGTCATCCTTGAGAATGTTCCATGTACACTAGAGAAGAATGTATAGTCTGTTGTTTTAGGATGAAGTGCTCTGTATATGTCAATTATGTCCATTTCATCTAATGTGTCATTTAGGGCTGCTATTTCGTTATTTATTTTCTGTTTGGATGATCTATTCATTGCTGTCAATCGTGTATTTAAGTCCCCTAGTATAATTGTGTTTTGGTCAATTTCTCTCTTTAGTTCTGTTAGTAGTTCCTTGGTATATTTCAGTGCTCCCTGATTAGGGGCATAAATATTGATGATTGCTATGTCTTCTTGTTGTTTAGTCCCCTTTACCATTATGAAATGTCCATCTTTGTCTCTGCTTACCTGTTTCACCCTGAAGTCTGTTTCATCTGATATCATTATGGGTACACCTGATTTTCTCTGGGTACCATTTGCTTGGAGTGTCAATTTACACCCTTTCACTTTGAGTCTATGCTTGTCCTTGTAGCTGAGATATGTCTCTTGGAGACAGCATATGGTTGGGTTCAGTTTTTCATCCAATTTACTACTCTGTGCCTTTTTATTGGTGGGTTCAGTCCATTTACATCTAGGGTGATTATTGATATGTGAGGATTTCCTGTCATTCTATCTTTAGTTTTCAGGTAAGGCTGTGTCTCCATTGTTTCTTTGCCATTTTGTTGTTGTCTATCATTTCTGTGTGGTGGTATTCTATGATGTTTCCCTCTGTTTCTTCTTTTATTACAGTATATATTTCAGTTCTGGATTTGTTTTTTGAATGGCTACCCTTAAGTTTATGTAAAAGAAAGTTTGATGTTTAGAGTATTCCATTTTTTTCATCACGCTTACTTTCGCCATTTTCATATTCCGGTTCAGGCCGTTACTCTCCCCCTTTTTATGTTTTGGTTGCCACAAATTGTCCCTGTTGATGCTGGTCGAATAGCCTCCTTTAGTATTTCTTGTAGTGCAGGTCGTGTATGAGAAAATTCCCTCAGCTTCTGTATGTCTGGAAAGGTCTTTATTCCTCCTTCATATCTACAGGATATCTTTGCTGGGTATATTATTCTTGGCTCATAATTTCTTTCTTTCAATAGTTTGAATGTTTGATTCTACTCCCTCCTGACTTGTAGAGTTTCTGCTGAAAAATCTGATGATACTCTAATGAGCTTTCCTTTGTAGGTTACCGTCTTCTTTTCCCTGGCTGCCTTGAGGATTCTCTCTTTGTCGTTGATTTTAGACAGCTTCAATACAATGTGCCTTGGAGAAGGCCTGTTGGGATTGAGGTAATTAGGTGTTCTATTTGCTTCTCGGGTTTGAGGATCCAGTTCTGTCCACAAGTTTGAGAAGTTCTCATCGATAATTTGTTTGAATATATTCTCTGTTCCCTTCTCTCTCTCTTCTCCTTCTGGTATGCCCATTATTCTTATATTGCTCTTTCTGATGGAGTCAGAAAGTTCTTGTAGAGTTCTTTCGTTTCGTTTAAGTCTCTAGTCTCTTTCTTCTTCCATCTGTGTAATTTCCTGGTTTCTATCTTCGATGTCACTGATTCTTTCCTCCATCGTGTCAACTCCACTACCTAAGCTGGTTATTTCGTTCTTAATTTCTTCTATTGAGTTCTTAATCCCCAGAAATTCTATTTGGTTCTTTTTTCAAATTTCCATGTCTTTCGTAAAATGCTCATGTTGTTCTTTGATTGTGTTTCTGAGTTCATTAAACTGCCTTTCTGTGTTTTCTTGCATGTCATTGAGTTTTTTCAGAACTGTAATATCGAATTCTCTGTCATTTAAGTTACATATTTCCATATCTTTAACTTCCTTTTCTGGAGACTTTTCACTTTCTTTCTGAGCTGTCTTTTGCCTTGGTTATTCATGGCAATTACTGATTTATTATTTCTCTTCCTAGACATCTACAGGAGTGGCTTCTGCAAGAGGTTGATAAGAAGAGGTCTTTCTTTTGTTTTCCAGTACTTGTTGGTAGAATGTTTTGTGTTCTCTCTGACCGCAGCTTTTTATTTCTCTCTCACATGGTAATGCTATATTTTCTTTGCACTATTCTAGGTTCTCACACAGAACCTAGGGAATGGGGGGATTCCCTGGGAGATGGGCTTCTCCTCTGTTAATAGTTCACCTGGGTCACAGGGCGCAGTGTCCATGTGGGTATGCGGAGAGCGTTTGAAGTTCCAAAACTCTTCCTACACCCGATTCAGAGCCCGTCTATTTCAGCAGTTCTGTTTACTCATGCAGGGATCCACCCAGATAGGGGTGAGTTGTGAGAGGTGGCCCAGAGCAATGGCTGCGACCACCACCACAGCTGGTCCTGCTTCCACAGCTCCCTCCCCTTTGCTGGAACTATTTGAGCTGTGAATCTGTGTCTACTGTCCAGAGTTCTCAGAATAATAAATATTCTGTTCTTTTGATCTGACACTGCTACTGTTCCGCTTCTAGCACCAGCCAGGTGGGGGCGGGGTGAGCTCTGGGAGGGTAGGGAGGTGGCGGCTAGTCTCAGTGCCTAAGGTTTCTGTTCTTTGCTCGGCAGTGAGGGCTTAAACCACTGTTTTCAGCCTTCTTCCCTCACTCTTTTCTCCGAGGTCTCTGCCGTGAGCGTTGGGTTCAGCCCTGTTATATGCTGCCCCCTCAGCACTGTTGGCCATAAGTGGAGCCCTAGCAGTCCGAGTTCTTCCGTCTCCCGCAGCTGCGGTTGTTCCGTGATGCAGCGAGCTCGGAGCACTGAGCTACATGTGCGTCCTGCGCCTGCGTGGCTCTGTCTTCACACTTCTCCCTTCCCTCCACCCCTGCTTGCGTGATTCGCCCACCTTTAGGTGAATTCAGTAGTGGGCCTCTTCGTCTTGCCTGTCTGTTGTGCAGGTTGTCTTTTGTGGAGTTATTGTTGTTCAATTAGTTGTAAATTCCAGGGGAGCTTTTCAGAGGATCACCTCACACCGCCAATTTGATCACAGTTTTTCTTAATTGGGATTCTAGCCACTGTAATCAACAAATTTGAGCAATTTTTAAAATTGTCTTTTAAGAATTCATTTCAGCGAAATAAAAAGGAAAATCAATTACCGAGTGACTCAATAGCAAGAATAAGCTCACCCTGAAAATTGACAATAAATGCAAGAATATTTTCTAAAGTTACCTTATATAAAGTTGTAAATTACAGAATTTATAATCATAGCTGTGTTCATGTTAGACACATTGTGTAAATATTAGTGAAAAAGTAGCTGATCAGCAGGTCCATATTTTATATTCTTAAAGAATACTCCAAATCTTATACTATTGAAGAAATAAATGTGCATAGAGAAATCAGTAAAATTCTCTTTAATTTGAGGAAGTAAATTAAGTATTTTGCATTAAATGTTTTCATTGAAGAATATCCTCTCCTTTTGAATCTGGGCTTGTGATTGCTCCAACCAAGAGAATATGGCAGAAGTGACATTATTTCACTTATGAGAAAAAAATTGGTAAAAAGATTCAGCTTTTGCCTCATCCACTTTCTGTGGGGAGACTACCCTTGGAACCAGGCTACAATGCTGTGAGGAAGCCCAAACCAGGGCAAATGGGGAGCCTATATAGAAGGCCGGCATGAAGAGGAACTGATGCCCCCAACCAACAGCCAGCATCAAACACCAGACAGAGGGATGAACCAGTCTGCAGATGACTCCAATCAAGCCTTTGAGCCTGCCCAGATATCATGGAGCAGAGACAAGCTATCTTTGTTATTCCCCATCCAAATTCTTAATCCATAGAATTGGTCAACAAAATGGTCATTTTCCACCATTTTTGGGGAAAATTTGTTTGGGGATAATTTGTTATGCTATCATATTAACAAACATAGGAATGGAAGGGAGACATCAGAAAATTTATCAAAGAAGGATGTCAAGAGCCTGTGTGTTGCCGAAGCTAGGGAAGGAGAACAACACAGTGAGAGAGGAGTCTTTGTACAAATCAAAGCTGAATAGAGGCAAGGAGGGTGGTGATTAGGAAAAAGTCTTTGGAATTTACAACTAAAGGAAATCTGCCCTTAGTGTCTTTTGGAGGAACAAACATTACAAACTTTGAGGTGTAACAGGGAGTGGTAAGTGGGAACCATAAATTTAGAGAAATTTTTGGGAAGATTTACAGTTAAAGAAAAAAGGAGAGAGGACAGTAACCAGAGGACAATTCAAGGAAAGATTATTTATAGACAGAGGAAAATAAGCATCCTTTTAGAATGTTAGGAAGAAATACACGGTAAAAATTAAATGGATGTATTGTAGTACAGAGTTAGAGGACACTGAAAAATACAAGGTTACCCAGGAGTGGAGGGGAGTGTAGACAGAGAGAAGGAAAGAAGATACTTCTTCATCTGAGACAAGAAAATGAGAAAAAAATGATTAAATAATTTAAACATTTTTTTGACAAAGAGGGAAGTAAAAAAAATATTTCAAGTAGCATTTTTCCCTTTAGCTAAATAAAAGATGAATTTATTTAAATGGCTCAAAAGAAAGGGAGTGAATGCTTAGGATTATGTAGGATTTGTTTCTTATCCTCATTGTTTAGCTTACTGCCTTAATATTTATTTTCATTCCTTCTGAAAAATACTAACAGGGAAAGCTATCTTAAAATGAATTAGCTGGTAGAGTCAAGGCATCACTAGTGATATTTAAGAAGGTTCACTTTGAGGTTCAAGCTGGATCATGAAATATCTTATTTCTTAAATATACTTCCTCTAGATAATACATGAAACTCATCATACACTGATGTGCTTACCTAACAACTTTGTTTTCTCTCCTGTTTCAGTGGAAAGACAAGTTTGTCATTCATTAATTCCAAGTGGGTTATTGTTTTTACATCACCTTTTCCCAAAGGAAATTAATCCAAGGCTATAAAAGCAAAGCAAAAACTGTGTATTCCTCACCCTTCATTTCCTTTAACACCACCTAATTTATTCCAGTTTTCATCTAAGAACAAACACTCTCTTTACTCTGCACATTTGTCCAGACTGCATCTGTCTTTCCTGATTCCAAACATTCTTTCTGGGGAAGACAGGCATTATCTTATGAACTGCTCCCTGCCTAGTACCTCTGATTCTCCAAACCTTGTTGGCTCTTTAGTTTAGTTCCCAAAATTTTCCTGAGGTGCCTCAGTTTTGATAAAACACCTTAGGCATATCACACAAACTGCACTAGAGCATCCCTTTTGGAGGCTTCCAACATTGCATACCTTACATAAGTGAACAAGAGACAGTCCCAAAACTTTCTCACCCAGATCAACCAAGGGGGAGTTGGCAGGGAACTAGTGCTTCTCAACTCATCCGGAGTCTGACTAATCAATGAATCAACCAATGAGCCAGGGCTTGTGACAAATAAACATGGCAAGAATCGTCTTAAATGTTTGTTGAACTGAGTGGACTGGAGTACGACACTTTATTGGGAATTCCTAGTTTACCCGAATTTCTACTGAATTGCATTATGTCAGCTATCAATTCCAAGTCCCAACCACTCTGCCATTTACCTATATCTGCCCTGGTTTTATTTAAGCAAATATTTGTGCACTTCAAATGGTCATAATTAGTTCTGATTGCAAGTGAAATTTTAATTCTAAAATATACCTCTACTCACCTTCCCCACCTATTGCTTTCTTTCACCATAGGATGATTGCTATTTAACAAGCAAGTTAAAAATTTAAGAGGGTTGCTAGATACTGTGGTCATGAGATATTTTTTTTTAAATCTCTTTCATCTGTCTGCCTTGAGAAACAAGTTTTTGATGTTCTAAGACTCTAAGTGACTTTTAAAACCTTTCCCAACTCTGTGTCCACATCACCAAGATGATTTTCAGTCCCCAAAGGAAAATCTTGTGTAAATTAATACCCAAAAAATCTGCATTTCATAAAATTTTCCTCTAAAAGAATTAGTAATCCACCCATGGTGCTATGGAAATCAAGAGAATATGTTGTCCTGAATTTCTAAAAGATTGGAAACTAACAATAAAAAGAATGATACAGATGGACTTCTAAGGAAATAAAAACAGCCACCAAGATTAAAGACAGAGGATATAGGTAAATAATATGTCGGTATTAAGTAAAAACAAAATGTGGCATATAAATAGAAGGATATGAAAACAAGTCAAGGACATAGCACCTTTAAAACTCAGGTGAGGCAGGAAACTTGCTTTTAGGAAGTATCAAGTGTATAGCCCACTCTCTACTGCCAATAGTAGTGGAATATAAAAGTAGGGTGAGAAGTTATCCAGGTTTGCCCAGGACTGAGGGGTTTCCCAGGATGCTAGAATTCCAATGCTTAAAAATTCCAATTTCAGCAAATCAGTGTGATTAGTTACCCTGAACGAGACTCAACAGAAATATATAAACTGCACCAATAATCTAAAGAATACTTCGTTGGAAAATTGGAAGGCTTGACTGTGACTCTTTTCACTGCCTCATAGTGGCTCCAGCATAAAAGTCAATAGACTGTGGGCAGCCAACAGGTCAGCAGTACACTAAAAATTTAGTTAGTATGCAGATCAGAGACTAGTGTACACACAATCAATACCTGACTACAAGCATACAATTTCTGGCTGACTGGGATTGTCTAGACATAGCAAGTCACGCACATGATCTAGTGAGTCTAACACATTTTTTTAAAAAAGTTACCTCAGTGTTCTTGCTTTCCTCCAACTAAGCTTCATACCAAAACAAATGGAAGCCTCAGGAGTGCACGTAGGCAGCCAAGGCCCTCACAGATGCTTGTGAGCCCAGATCAAGTCCTGACTCCTGTCATTGGCTTGCACTGCTAGGCCTCATGAGCAGCAGGTAGTTCCTGCAAATGTGCACCTGCATCCTGCTGGCCCAACTCCCTTCATCAGCCTCCACTACTATACATGCACCCATGGGAAGACCCTGCAGCTAAAGGAGGACACTGAGAGCCAGGGGCCCCATAGCTGCTATTGCACACACAGTAGGCCTCAAACCCTGCTTCAGACTCTGACTCTTACCACTGTACATATGTCTGCAGGTAGACCTTGTCACTACACAGGCACCAGCATCCAGCTCCTGCAGGTGAGTATGTGCACTCCACTGGCTCAAGCCACAACCATCACCCTCCCTTTTCCCTAATCACTAAACCTGGCAGCTCTTCTGAGAACTCCAACAACCCTTATAGCTAGTGCAGACCAGTGGGTCTCTCAGCTTGCAGCTGTTACCAAGGATCACATAATTGTTGATTTCATAGGCCTTAGTGACCTAACGTGACAAAATATCATGCTCTCCCTGACACATGTCCCTATACATATTTGGCACCCAGCATCACTAGACCCAGGTTCACAGCATGTTTCACCCCACCCACAGGTGCAGGTCTTTCCTTACCAAAGTCAATGCATAAATGTGGGAAGAGGTGAATGCTTCCTCAAATGCACAGACACCATGCAAAGCTATAGGGATCACAAAGAATCAGGGACTCATAACACCACCAAAGGAACAGAATAGACTTCCAGTAACTGACCCCAAAGAAGTGGACTACTCAAATTGCCTGACAAAGAATTCAAAATAATTATTCTAAGATGCACAGGGAGCTACAAGAGAACACAAATTAACAATAAAATCAGGAAAACAATACAAAAACAAAGTGAGAAGTTCAAGAACTAGGAAAAAAACACATAAATTTTGGGGCCAAAGAATACAATAACTGAACTAAAGATTCAATAGAGAGCTTTAACAGCAGACTGGACTAAGAAGTAAAGAGAATCAGTGAACTCAAAGATGGAGCATTCGAAATTATTTTGTCAGAAAAGAAAAAAAGAATTATTTTGTCAAAAATGAAAAAGAGTGAAAATTAATGTAGAAAGCTTACTGAACTTATGGGATACAATTAAGGAAATAATCTATGCATTATTGGAACACCAGAAGGAGAAGAGAGGGAGCGAGAAACAAATGCTTATTTAAATAAATAATGAGAAATTTCCAGATGTGTGGAGAGATTTGGACATCTAAGTTCATGAAGCTCATCAATTCCCAAACAAGTTTAACTCAAAAAGATCTTCTTATAATAAAACTGTCAAGAATTAAAGACAGAAGTAATCTTAAAATCACCAAGAAAAAAAACCTTGTTACTTACATGGGAACCTCCACAAGCTATCAACAGATTTCTAGATAGTAATCTTACAAACCAGGAGAGACTGGGATAATATGTCCAAAGTGCTGAAAGAAAAAATCTGCCACTTTATCTTGCGTGTTGTCCTTTGGAAATGAAAGGTAAAAGCTTTCCCAGAAAAACAAATCTGAGGGAGTTCATCACCACATAAGACCTGCCTTACAAGAAATGCTGAAATGAGGTTGTCAAGCTGAAAGGACGCTGATTAGTAACATGAACATATGTGAAAATATAAAACAAACTAGGAAATGTAACTGAATAATCAAATTCAGAATAACCCAATATTATAATATAGTGGTGTGTTAAATAATCACTTAACTCAACTATAAAGGTTAAAGGACAGGAGTATTAAAAATAGCTATAGCTACAGTAATTTGTTAATAAATATATATAAAAAGATGTAAACTAACATCAAAAGCATAAAATAGGGCTGGGGTTAGGGTAGAGTTTTTTTATGCAGTAGAGTTAAGGTGTTATCAGCTTAAAATAGACAGTTATAACTATACAATGTTTTATATAAGCCTCAGGGTACACATGAAGCAAAAAGCTACAGTAGATACACACAACATAAAGAGAAGAGAATCAAAGTATACCACTACAGAAAATCATTAAATCACAAAGGAAGGCAGCAAGAAAGGAAAAAAGGAAACACAAAACAGCCAGAAAACAATAAAATGGCATTAGTAAGATTTTACCTATCAGTAATTTTTTTATATGTAAATGGATTAAATTCTCCAATTAAAAGGCATAGAGTTGCTGAATGGATAAAAATTACAAGATCCAACTATGTGCTGCTTACAAGACAATTGTGTCAGCTCTAAAGACACACATCACCTCAAAGTGAAGGAATGTAAAATAATACTCCATGGAAATGAAAACCAAATAGAACAGAAGTAGCTATTCTTATATCATACAAAATATACTTTAAGTCAAAAACTGTAAGAAGATACAAAAAGGTCATTATATAATAATAAAGGGGTCAATTTATCAAGAAAACATAACAATTATAAACGCAGATGCACCCAACATCAGAATACCTAAAAAAACAAATGCAAACAGATCTGAAGGGAAAAATAAACATTACAATAATAGTAGCAGACTTCAATACCCCACTTTCAACAATGATCATTCAGACAGAAAATCATTAAAGAAACATTGGACTTGAACTATACTTTAGAGTAAATGGACCTAACAGACATATACAGAAAAATCCATCCAACACAAACAGAATACATATTTTTCTCCAAGAAGACATGGAACATTCTCTAGGATAAATCACATGTTAGATAACAAAACAAGTCGTAACAAATTTAAAAAGAATAAAATCATATCATGCAACCACAATGGATTGAAATTAGAAAACAATAAAAGGAGGAAACTGGAAAACTCACAAATATGTGGAAATTAAACAACACAATCCTGAACAACAAACGGATCAAAGAAGAAATCAAAAGGGAAATCAAAAAAATATCTTGAGACAAACAAAAATAAAAATGTGCATACGAAAACTTATGGGATGCAGCAAAGCAGTGCTAAGAAGGAAACTTATAGTGATAAATGCTTACATTAAGAAAAGATTTAAAACAAACAACCTAATTTTACATCTTAAGCAACTAAAAAAAGAACAAACTAAGCCCAAATTTAGAAGAAAGGAAATAAAAAATATCAGAGAAGAAATACAGACTATAAAGAAAATAGAAAAAAAATCAGGGAAACTAAGACCTGGTTTTTGAAAAATTAAAAAAATAATAATATATGGACAAACCTTTAGCTAGACCCATCAATAAAAAGACAGAGAACCAAAATACATTAAATTGTAAATGAAAAAGAAGACATTGCTACTGATACCACAGAAATACAAAAGATCATAAGAGACCAATATGAAAAATTACATGTCAACAAATTGGGACAACTGTAGGGAAGATGTTGAAGAAAATTTGTCTTCATTGGTTGATGTGAGCTTTTGTCTATTAGCTTCTATTTGTTCCTGTATGTGAGGTGATTTCTGTGCTGTGATCAGGGGTTGAATAAATTCCCCCTTTGGTCTCAATCTCCCACGCAAGGGAGATATGAGATGGTATTGCTTTCTGGGTCTCATTCTCTTGAGCAGGGGAGATATGGGATGAGGTTGCTTTTCTGTCCCTCTTTGGTCTCATTCTCCCGAGCAGAGGAGACATGAGATGAGGTTTTCTGTTTGGTCTCATTCTTCCGAGTAGGAGAGATATGAGATGATGTTTGTTGTTCTGTCCCTGTTGTGAGGTGATGGTTAACTTATGGTTAAAGAAATTCTTTGTCAGGGGTTGAGAGAATTCCCTCTTTGTTCTGTCTGTTTCACCCACATCAGCAGATGAAGTGAAGAAGTAGCTAAGTTATATCAGGATGACGTGATAGGCGCGTTGCCAGGCTTTGGAAGACCTTGGGCTGACAGTACCAAGCAAGAACAGTAGATATTGCTTATCTGGATGAATTGGCCCTTTGGCCAGATGGGCAACATTCATATCAGTAACTGCCGGACCCTCCCGGGACTGGCCATTCCTGGAGGGGGAGGCCGGAACAAGAAACTTGGCTCTAAGGTACATCTGAGAAAATATGTAAGACAGACCTCAGTTGACAGTATTAATTATTATTATTTCATCATTTGGTCATTTTGTCATTGGTGATTTCTCATCATTCTAACATTCTGAAGACTTCCAGCAACATGCAACTTACAACACCAGGAGATGTCCTGACTTCCAGCCGCGAACCTGGTGAGGTCTGGCTGGTTCCCGACCTCTTCACTGTTGTTCCCCACTGTTAGCCTTCTTGAGAACGTGTTAGCATCTAGAAAACTTGTATGCAGCTTGCAGCTTACAACATCAGAAGACATCCTAACTTCTAAAAACAACAACAACAATGACAACAACAGCAACATTCTTCAGATTGTTAACACCTTGAAAACTTAGATACAGCTTGCAGCTTTTAGCATCAGAAGACACTTTGGCTTCTAACAACAACAACAACAACAACAACAACAACAACAGCAGCAGCAGCATTCTTGGGAACTTGTAAGCAGCGGTGTGGGAGACACCTAAGTTTCTCTCAGCTACAGACCTGGAAAGGTTTTGATTTATGACTTTTCCAGTACTGTTCTCCCCCAGTTTGGTGAGCTTTTGGCATCTACTGTAATAGTTACTATCCTATAGAGCCTATTACTACTTTTGGATACTCCTTACTGATGTTATTTGTGTATTTAGCCAAGTGATTTTTGATCAATAGTAAACATATGTGGAGATCTCTTAAATTTATAAGTATGTGTACTCCTTTGACATGACGTTGGTTATCAATGTATATAGTTTAGTCTTAACCACCTCTACTTTCTGTCATTAGCACATTCTATTAATTGCCTTTGTCTTTTGCTATTGCACATTGCTAAATAAATTGATTAGATATTGCTAAATATATTCATTAGTCCCATTCTAGCCTGTGTCACTCCTCCTTCTTTCCCCCTGCTGGTCATTACAGACAACGTAGAAGAAATAGATAAATTCCTAGAAACATACAATCTACCAAGAGAGAATCATGAACTAATAGAAAATCACTAGTAAAGAGATTGCATCAGTAATCAAAACCTCCCAACAAGGAAAAGGCCAGGACTGGATGGCTGTACTGGTGAATTCTACCAGTGAAAAAGAAATAAAGAAAAAAACCCACTTATAAGAACATCAAAAAAATAAAAGAAATAAATTTAACTAAGTTAAAGATCTGTACACTAAAAACTATAAGACATTGATGAAAGAAATTGAGGAAGACACAGATAAATGAAAAGCTATCCACTGTTTATAAATTGGAAGAGTTAATATTAAAATGTTCTTATTACCCAAAGCCATCTATAGATCCAATGCAGTCCCTGTCAAAATATCAACTGTATTTTTCACAGAAATAGAAAAAAACAAAAACAAAAAACCCTAAAATTGCATGGAACCACAGAAAAATCCTGCATGTCTAAAGCAATCTTAAGAAAGAATAAAACTGGTGTTATTATACTTCCTAACTTCAAACTATATTACAAAGCTATAATAATGAAAGCAATATGGTACTGGCATAAACAGGAACAATGACCAATGTAACAGAATAGAGAGCCCAGAAATAAGCCCATGCATATATGTTATCTAATATTTGACAAGGGGGCCAAGAATACTCAATGGAGAAGGGATAGTCTCCTCAATAAATGGTGTTAGGAAACTGGATATTCACATGCAAAAAAATGAAATTGGACCACTATCTTCCATTATTCACAACAATTATCTAAAAAATGGACTAAAGACTTAAACATGAAACCTAAAACTGTAAAACTCCTAGAAGAAAACAAAGGAAAAACTCTTTGACAATGGTCTTGGCAATGATTTTTTTGGATATGACACCAAAAACACAAGCAACAAACACAAAAATCAACAAGTGAGACTACTTCAAACTAAGAAGCCTCTGCACAGCAAAAGAAACAATTAACAAAATTAAAGGCAACCTACAGAATGGGATAAAAGATTTCCAAACCATATATCTGATAAGGGATAAATACCCAAAATATATAAGGAACTCATACAACTCAATAGCAAAAGAAACCCACTAATAAGCCAATGTAAAATTAGGAAAAGGACCTGAGTATACATTTTTCCAGAGAAGACATACAAAAGGCTAAGAAATACATAAAAGGCTCTCAACATCACTAATCATGAGAAAAATGCAAATCAAACCACAATGATATAACACCTCAGACCTGTTAAAATGGCTATTATCCAAAAAACAAGGGATAAATTCTGGTGAGGATGTGAAGAAAGGAAATCCTTGTGCACTGTTGGAGGATGTAAGTTCGTACAGCCACTATGAAAACCAGTATGAATATTTCTCAAAAATTTAAGAATAGAACTGCGATATGACCCAGCAATTCCACTTCTGGGTATAGATCTAAAGGAAATGAAATCAGGATTCTGAAGAGACATCTGCCCCTCCTATGTTCATTGCAGCATTATTCACAATAGCCAAGACATGAAAACAATCTAAACGTCCATTGGTAGATGAATGGATGAAGAAAATGTGAAATGAAATATTATTCAGCCAAAAAAATAAGAAAATCCCACCTTTTGTGACAACATGAACTTGGAGGGCATTGTGCCAAGTGAAATAAGTCAGACAGAGAAAGGCCAATATTAAATGATCTCACTTAGATGTGTAGAATCTAAAAAAGCCAAACTCATAGAAACACACAGTAGATTGGTGGTTGCCAGGGGCTGGGGGAAACAGAGAAAATTAGATTGGTCAAAGGGTACAAACTTTCTGGTATAAGAAGAATAAGTTCTGAGAATCTAATATAAAGCCTGGTGATTCTACTTAACAATACTCTACTGTATGCTTAAAAGTTACTAAAAGAGTAGATCTTAAGTGTTCTTACCATAACAACAAGCACAAAATGGTAATTATGTGAAGTAAAGAATGCATTAACAAATCTTACTGTGGTAAACATTTCACAGTATATATATATATATATATATATATATATATATATATATATATATATATATATATATATATATATGTATGTATCAAATCATCACATTGTACACCTAAACCTTACTCAATGTAATATGTCAATTGTGTCTCAATAAAGCTAGGGAACAAAGGAAATTGAAGGTTTTATTCTCACTGGTCAATTCATTCACTTTCAAGAGTAGTGAGAAAAACCTATCAATAACCAAGTTTGCGTTCCACTATTTTACCCTAAATTTATACGGTGAGGATGAAAAAAGGCACAAGGTATTATATTTCTTATAATAATTTCTTAATAATATCTTTGAAGATGTCTGGTAAACTGCTAAACTTCAATATGTAATAGATTTGATAAGTAATGATCTGCACTTTATAGGTGAAATGAATAAATGTAAACCCAAGGTAATAATCACTCAAAATGCCAAGGAAAAAGGAAATTTAAATTATTATATTGACTACTATATTGTGTGTGAATTGTAGAGATTTTATGAAATTCTAAAACTTCTGATTTAACAATATGTGTATCAAAAACGGGGTAAACTATCATATTTAGTAATAGCATTACCAAAGAAATATAAGAATTGTTGACCCTGAGAAAGAAGATACTTACCAAGAAGGGGTCCTGGTGGCTAACTGGGCTCAAATGTCAAAACACAGCCTAGTAACCATTTCTCAACAGGGACCGCTCACCCAAACCCACTTCAGGGAGAAGCCTGCGCTGAACTGCCTGCCTCCTGCACTGAACTGTTTGCCTGTACTGTGTTCCAGCCACCTGAGCTACCCCTTATAAAGAAGTTCCTGGAATCCTATTTCAACCAATAGGACTGAGACTTTCTCTGTCCAATCGGAGCTGTGCAGTGATATGCTCATTAACATCTTCACCACCAATCAAAGCAGCTCCATTTCGATCAATCAGGACAACGTTTTTTGGACCAATCAAACTGTGAGGGCTTGGAGTCCTCATTTGCATGAGAATGGACAAATCAGGTGGTTTCTCTGTATATAAGTCAGCTCCCATTTTATTGGGGAGCACACTTTCCTTTTCCACTGAGCACTGCGTTTTCCTGGCTGAAGCTGAACACTGAAGACATCTCACCATACCAGAGCAGACCAGAGCTGCCCTGTCTCAACAGGCCAGAGTGGAGGAGAGCTGTCCAGGCAGACTGGCATGGAGCAGAGCTGTCTAGCTAGAGAGGGGTGGGGCCACTTTTCCTCCAGGGCCAACCTCCCAGCCATGCTGTCCTCAGTGATGTTTCGTAACTGAGTTCTAAAACTATTGAGCTGTTCCACAGATGTGGTGTTCCACAGCTGTGCTATATCACAGTCGAACTGTTTGTACTAAATAGTCTCCTCCTTCACCACTCCCCAAAATGAGGATTCATGTAGACATTGAATTGGAGCCAATGACCATCTGTTGACAGAATCTAGAGTAAATCAACTATAGGAGAAACTAGTTTAATGAAAAAATTTGACTTCTGCTAGTTCTCATCCAATTTCCAACAGCCTATGTAACATTTAAAAAGTCACTTAAACTCTCTAAGACCTGATATGTCATCTAAAAGTGAAATTGCCTGACTACATGAAATCAAAAGTCCCTTTGTTCTCTAAAAGTTTATTTTTACATAATAGATAAATGTAACAAGTTATCAGTTTCCTGAAACTTTTAAGTGTATTTCACTAAAAGCTGCATATGAATATCATCTAATATGCTCTAGAAAAACATGTGTGTATGGGGATTGCATAGCAAGTTCTTTATTTTTTCTCTCTTTTTTTAAACTTTTTTAATGAGTTTCAGGTGTATAAAACAACACAGTGATTAGACATTTATATACCTCACAAAGTGATGATCCCAATAAGTCTATTACCCATCTGACACTGTACATAGTTATTACAATATTATTGAATATATTTCCTATACTGTACTATATATCCCCTTGACTATTTTTTAATTATATTTGACTTTCAATCTTATTTCATCTTAGTTGCAGTTGTACAGCATATTTGGTAGGTATTTACGTAATTTATGAAATGATCCCCCCAATAAGTCTAGTACCCATCTCACATTATACATATGTTTACAATATTATTGACTATATTCCCCGTACTGTGCTTAACATCCCCATGATTCTTTTGTAACTACAAATTTGTATTTCTTAATCCCATCACTTTTCTCATCAGCCCCCAAACTGCATCTTCCATCTGCCAGCCATCAGTTTGTTCTCTGTATCTGAGTCTGATTCTCTTTTGTTTGTTTGTTTATTTGGTTCTTTAGATTCCACATATAAGTGAGATCATATGGCATTTGTCTTTCTCAGTCTGACTTATTTCATTTGGCATAATACCCTCCAGGTCTACCCATGTTGTTGCAAATGACAAGATTTTGTTCTTTTTTATGACAGTAATATTCCATTGTATATATGAACCACCACTTCTTTATACAATCATTTGTTGATGGGCATTTTGTTTGTTTCCATATCTTGGTTATTGTAAACAGTGCTGCAGTGAATGTAGCAGTGCATATACAAGTATCTTTTCAGGTAAGTATTTTGGATTTCTTTGGATAAATACCCAGAAATGAAATTGCTGGGTCATAAGGTAGTTCTATTTTTTATTTTTTTAGGAACTTCCATACTGTTTCCCATAGTGGCTGCACCAATTTGCAGTCCCACCAACAGTGCACAAGGGTTCCCTTTTCTCTGCATCTTCGCTAAAACTTTTTGTTTGTTGATTTATTGATGATAGGCATTCTGACACATGTGAGGTGATATGTCATTGTGATTTTTATTTGCATTTCTCTGATGATTAGTGACATTGAGCGTATTTTCATAAATCTATTGGCCATCTGTATGTCCTTTTTGGAAAAATATCTATTCAGGCCCTCTGCCCATTTGTTAGTCAAATTGTTTTCGTTGTTTTTTGTTTGTTTGTTTGTTTGTTTTGGTATTGAATTGTAGGAGTTTTTTTAAAAATAGATTTTGGATATTAACTCCTTATCAGTGTATCATTGGCAAATAAATTTCTAATGGCAGTCCTACTTCTGCCATTCAGTAGGACTCCTTTTTGTTTTGTTGATGCTTTCCTTTGTGGTGCAAACCTTTCCAGTTTGATATAGTCCCATTTGTTTATTTTGTCTTTTGTTTCCCATGTCCAAGGAGATAGATCAGTAAAAATATTACTAAGGGTCTGAGTGTTTACTGCTTATGTTTTCTTCTAGGAGTTTTATGGTTTCAGGTCTTAACTCTAAGTCTTTAGGTCATTTTGAGTTTATTCTTGTGTATGGAATAAGAAAGTGGTCCAGTTTCTTTCTTCTTTCTTTCTTTCTTTCTTTCTTTCTTTCTTTCTTTCTTTCTTTCTTTCTTTCTTTCTTTCTTTCTTCCTTCCTTCCTTCCTTCCTTCCTTCCTTCCTTCCTTCCTTCCTTCCTTCCTTTATTCCTTCCTTGCTTCCTTCCTTCCTTCCTTCTTTCTTTCTTTCTTTCATTCATTCTTTTTGCATGTATCTGTCCAGTTTTCCCATCACCATTTATTGAATAGACTGTCATCACCTCATTGTATACTCTTGCTTCATTTGTGATAGATTAAATGACAGTATAGGCATAGATGTATTACTGGTTATTTATTATATTTCATTGATCTATGTATCTGTTTTTATACCAGTACCATGTTTTTTAATTACTATGGCCTTGTAGTAAAGTTTCATATCAGATAACGTGACACATCCAGATTTTTTCTTTCTTAAGATTTCCGTGGCTATCCAGAGTCTTTTATGATTCCACATAAGTTTTAGGATTATTTGTTCTAGTTATGTGAAAAACGTCACTGGTATTTTGATAGGGATTGTGTTGAATTTATAGATTGCCTTGGGTAGTATGGACATTTTCACTATATTCATTCTTTCTATCCATGAGAGTGGTATAGCCTTCCATTTACTTGCATCTTCATTAATTTCTATCTTCAAAGTCTCATAATTTTCTGAGTACAGTTCTTTTACTTCCTTCTCATTTTGTTTATGTGGTGAATCACAGTAATTGATTTGTGGGTATTGAACCAACCTTGAATACCAGGAATAAATTCCTCTTATTTGTGGTGTATGATCTTTTTAATGCATTGCTAAATTAGGTTTGCTAGTATTTTGTTGAAGATTTTTTTCATTTATGTTCATCAGGGATATTGTACTATAATTTTCTTTTTTTGTAATGTCTTTGTCTGGTTTTGGAATCAGGATAATGGCAGCCTCATGGGACGAGATTTGGAGCCTCCCCTCTTTGAATTTTTTGGAATAGTTTGAGAAGAATAGGTGTTAATTTTTTATTGAATGTTTGGTAAAAATTACTTGTGAAGTCATCTGGTTCAAGAGTTTTATTTGTTCTGAGTTTTTTGATTATTGATTAGATTTTGTGAGTAAAAATTAGTTTGTTCAGATTTTCCATTTCTTCTTGAGTCAGCCTTGGAAGATAGTATGCTCTTAGGAATTTATCCATTTTTTTCCAGATTGTCCAATTTGTTGGTTCATAATTACTCACAGTATTTTTCCTCATAGTATTCCTTATAGTCCTTTGTATTTCTATGGTGTCAGTTGTCATTTCTCCTCTTTCATTTCTGATTTTATTTGTCTGGATCTTCTCTCTTTTTTCCTTGATGAGTCTGGTTAAAGGTTTATCAATTTTATTTCTTTTCTAAAATCTAGCTCTTTGTTTCATTGGTCTTTTGTATTGTTCTCTAAGCCTCTATTTCATTTATTCCTGCTGTGATCTTTATTATTTCCTTCCTTCTACACACTTTGGGCTATGTTTGCTGTTTTATTGTTTTTTTTTTTTTTTTCGATTTCCTCTACTTGTAAAGTTAGCTCATTTATTTGATATTTTTCTTTTTCTTGAGGTAGGCCTGCATTGTCATGAATTTCCCTCTTAGGACTGCTTTTGCAGTGTTCCATATATTTTGAGTCATTGTGTTTTCATTTTCATTTGTCTCAAGGTATCTTTTGATTTCTTCCTTAATCTCATTGTTAACCCATTCATTGTTTAATAGCATGTTATTTAGCCTCCATGTGTTTGTTTGTTTTTCAGGTTTGTTTTTTTAAATTTATTTCTAGTTTAATATCATTGTGGTTAGAGGAGACGTTTGATATGATTTCAATCTTCTTAAATTTATTGAGACTTGTTTTGTGGCCTAACATGTGGCCTAACTTGGAAAATAATCCATGTGCACTTGAAAAGAATGTGTATTCTGCTACTTTGGGGTGAAATGCTCTAAAAGTATCGGCTAAATCTATCTGGTCTAGTGTGTCAACCCTGTTTGATTTTCTGTCTGGATGATCTGTCCATTCGTGCCAATGAAGTGTTAAAGTCCCCTATGATGATTGTGTTACTGTCAATCTCTTTCTTTATGTTGGTCAGTATTTGTTTTATATATGCATATGCTCCTATGTTGGGTGCATAGATGTTTACAAGGGTTATGTCCTCTTGTTGGATTGATCCCTTTATCATTATGTATGTCCTTCTTTGTCTCTTATTATAGTCTTCGTGCTAAAGTCTATTTTGTCAGATATAAGTATTGCAAGCCCAGCTTTTTTGTTTCCATTTCTATTAAATATCTTTTTCCACTCCTTTACTTTCAGTCTCTGTGTGTCTTTTGATCTGAAGTGGGTCTCTTGTAGACAGTATATGTATGGGTCTTGTTTTATTATCCATTCAGCTACCCTTTGTCTTCTGATTGGAACATGTAATTCATTTACATTTAAAGTGAATATTGATAGGTATATAGTTATTGCTATTTTATTATTCATACTTTTTATCTTCTTTTGTTGTTTGTTTTACCCCTTCTTCTTAAAGAACTACCTTTAACCATTTCTTGTAATATTTGCTTGGTGGTAATGAATTCCTTTACCTTTTTCTTGTGTTGGAAGCTCTTTATCTGTTCTTCAATTTAAAATGATAGCTTTACTGGGTACAGTAGTCTTGTTTGTAGGCCCTGGATTTTTGTCAGTTTGCATGTTCCTTCCACTCCCTTTTTACCTGCAAAGTTTCTGTTGAGAAATCAGCTTCTTATGGGAGCTCCCTTCTAAGTAACTAGTTATCTTTCTCTTGCTGCTTTTAAAATTCTCTCTTTGTCTTTAATCTTTGGCGTTTTAATTATTTGTGTCTTGGTGTGGGCATGTTTAGGTTTATCTTATTTGGGATTCTCTGCACTTCCTGGGAGTGTATGTCCATTTCCTTCACCAGGTTAGGAAAGTTTTTGGTCATTATTTCTTCAAATGGGCTCTTGATTCCTTGCTCCCTCTTTTCTTGCTGGTACTCCTATGATGTGAATGTTGTTATGCTTGATGTTGTTCCAGAAGCCCCTTAAACTATCTGCTTTTTTTAAAAAATTGTTGTTGTTGTTGTTGTTTTGATTGGCTGTTTTATGCTACCTTGTCTTCTAAATTGCTAACTTGATCCTCTGCTTTATTTAATCTTCCATTGATTTTTTTCGAGTGTATTCTTCATTTCAGTTATATTTTTTATTTCTGACTGGAATTTTTATGTTTTTTATCTCTTTCTTTATGTTTATTATCTCCTTGTTGAAATTTTCACTAAGTTGCTCTAGCATTCTTCTAATCAGGTTTTAAACTCTGTCTCTGATAGGTTGTTTGTCTCCGTTTTGTTTAGTTGTTTTTCTGGAGTTTTCTCCTATTCTTTTATTTGGGACATGTTTGTTTCTTTATTCTGGCTGTCCCTTTGTGTTTGCTTCTATATATTAGGTAGATCTGCTACATCTCTCAGCCTTTGCTGGGTGACCTTATGTCATATGTGTCCTGTGTGGTCCAGTGGCACAGTTTCCTGATCACCTGTGTGTGTGTGTTCCAGGAGTGTCCCTTGTGTATGTTGTGTGTATTTTCCTGTTGTAGTTGAGCCTTGATTGATTTTGGTGTTTCAGTGGAGGCTTTAGCTCTTGGGTTGACTGACTGTGAGGATTGGCTATGCCTATAGTGTATGAGTTGCTGTGTGGCACTGACCCCTCAGAAGGGGATTTGCCCCAATGTGCTCTTGTGCCTATCAAGACCACCCTTTGGGTGTGCCACTTGTGGGGCTTATTGGGTAGTACTCTGGTGCCTCTGGGTGTATTATTTCTGGTGCCTCTTCTGAGGGGTTCCCATGCAGGCCAATTACAGCCTTGCCTATGACTGGCCCATAGATACCCGGTAGGAACTACAAAGCTATACATAGTTGGTTGCTGCCTGTGTTAGATATGGAGGCAAGTGTGGGTGGTCTCATTGTGAATCGAGGCTCGCTGTCAGACGTATCAAGCCTGGGGAAGCTTATCAAAAGGCCCAGGGCCTCCCTAGGCCTGTTGCCACCTGCCAGTAAATCTTAGCCACTGAAAGAGCCTCCTTAGATTCTTGGACCTGGCTTGTTGACCTGGTGTTGAGTGTTCCCATCAACATCATGCTACCTGGGTGATGCATGTTCCCAGGAAGTCACAGGGTGTGTTCCATGATTTTTACAAAGTTAATGTAGATTCAATTATTTCACCATTGCTGAGCTTGTGGCCACTCTGCAAAATGCACTAAGAACACTGCAGCCAGCCACCACTTGCCTTGGGCCCAGAGAACCCCAAGAGATGCCCAAGGAAGGCTGCATCACAATCTGGGACTGACTGCCACTCACCTAAAGTTTCCCAGGTTGCTGCTGTAGAAATCTACCGGAGCTTGCAGGGTGGGCTGCCTGCCCAGGAACTGAGAGTGCCCTGGGTCATGTGGCACTACCTGGGTGGGGTGGGTTCCAAGGGAGTCACTAAGGTGGTGTGTACAAGCATGCAGATTTTACCAGACCAATGTGGTCTCATATTTGTCCCGTGGTGGGGGGGGGGGGCATTCAACACAGGAAAGATGGTGTGCTCCTGTAGGCTACATGTGAGGTGGACTTGACACAGGGATAATGGCAGCTGTCCATCTAGCTCTCAGCCTGAAGCCACACAACTCAGTCTTTCCCTGTATGTCTCTGGCACCTGTTGAGTCACCACCCCTCCACTGGAGCCCAGGATAAGTGCTGGCAAGTAAGTGAGTCTGTACATGAGATTTTTAAGCAAATGTCTGCATTTCCAGTTGCCTTTTATGTTACTGGGATGGTCAAATGGAATACTCACTGATTTTCATCCCCAGTTGTGGAGACTCCTCTTTCCAGCATAGGACACCTAGGCTGGGGAGCCGGGTGTGAGGCTGGGATTCCTCAATCTTCAGTGGGAACCTCTGTTGCTGAGGTGTCCCTGCCAGTGCTCAACCACTACCTGTGGTTTTGGAAACAGCCTGTTTCACATTTCCACCCCTCCTACCAGTCTCGATGTGGCCTCTTCTTTGTATCCTAAGTTATATAGCATAGGAATCTCTTTAACTTGCACTTACTTTACCATCACTTCATGGCTCATTCCTCAGCTAGGTTTATTTTTAAATGTGTTTTGCATGTTTCAGTGTGTACAAAGATTTTTTTGTCTATAGTTTTGTCAAAAGGTAGATGCCCCCATCAGATCTATGCTGTTTCAGAATGGCAGACTGACCAAAGCAGTGAGATTCTCTGTGTTCAAATTCAAGCTCTGCATAGGACTTCCTCTCTCTGAGACCTTGAGGTAGTGACTTTACTCCCATGCTCTGTTTCTTCACTGTAAAATTGAAATAGCAATAGTACCTGCCTTGATGGATTTGTCACAAAGATTTTCAAAAATGTAAAGTCCTTGATTCTGGCACATGGCAAGATTTATATATAGAGTTGTTAAATAGTTTTTTTTTAATCAATTTATGGTGTTAAAAATTGGATTTTCTTTTTAACTAAAAAGAGAAAAGTTTGCTGCATTCTGCATCATGAGTTTTATATTTTGTTGATGCAAAATTTTAAATCATTACATTTAAATAACATGCCTAAATCATGTCCTTATTTAATGCATCAGAAGCAAATGTACAAATGATTAAATTAAATCCCCTCATGGCTGTGGAAGTTATAACATCAGAGAGTTATACCCACCGCAAACACATGTGGTAAAGCTGACATTCACACATCATAGCATGGACTTTGTTATTGCTCTCCTGGTTCATATATCTTCATTTTTTTTAAACAAAGTTTTTCTCTTTAAGATGATTTGCTTGGAAGGTTAATGGAGTTATTGGAAAGAAAGGTATATGAGGAAAGCAAAGAGATTATTTAATTTATTTATCTGTTCAAAAAACACGATTGCATTTTTCAGTTTATTCTCTACTGCCATTACTTATTAGATGACCTAAGCCAGGGGTGTCCAAACTGAGGCCCGTGGGTCAACTGCAGCCTGCAATCCATTTTTAATTGGCCCGCAGCAAATTCCAAAAATATATTTAGTTTACTTAAATAAATCAGGTGAGGCAATATGTACTTCACCTCAAGAGAGTGGCCCGGCTGTTTGTGTATTTACCGCATATGGACCTTGGTAAAAAATGTTGAAAAAGTTTGGACACCCCTGACCTAAGCAAATCACTTAACATTTTCTAAACTTCACGTGTGAAATTGTAAAAAGAAACAACTGAATAAAACCTGGGATTGCTGTTACCTCTCAATGATTCAAACCTCCAAAGATACACCCACATCTAATCCAACTCAAAACACAACTCCATTCCACATGAACATGACCATTTTCCTTCTTTAATTGTTCCCAAATCTGATACACATTATCACCTGGAAGTTTTTTTGAAAATACCAATGCCGCACCAAATAATGGTGAGGCTGTGAAGCAGTAGGGAATCTTGTTTATTGCTGGTAGGAATGTGAAATGGTACATTTACTTTGAAAGAAATTGTGGCAGTTTCTTACAAAATTAAAAATATTCTTACCATTTGATCCAGTAGTCGTGCTCCTTGGTAATTACCCAAATGAGTTGAAAAATTATGTCCACACAAAAAACTGCACATGAGTGTTTACAGAATTCTTTATTTAGAATTGCCAAAACTTAGAAATAACCAAGATGCCCTTCATTAAGTAAACTGTGTTACATTCACACAATGGTATGTTACTCAGTGATAAAAAGAAATAAGCTATCAAACCCTGACAAGACATGGAAGAAACTTAAATGCATACTGCTACGTGAGAAAAGCAAGTCTGAGAAGGCTATAGACTGTATGATTCCAATTGTATGACATTTTGGAAGAGGAAAAACTATGGAAACAGTCAAAAGATCAGTAGTTGCTGAGGGTTGGGGGAGGTAGGATGAATAGGCAGAACACAGAGGATTTTTAGGGCAGTGAAATTATTCTGCATGATAGTATAATGTAAATATGTATCATTATATATATTTAAAAACTCATAGATGAAGAATGAACCCTAATATAATGAACCTTAATATAAACTATGTACTTTGAGTGATAATGATGTGTCTGTGTACATTCATCAATTGTGAAAGGGTTCAGAGTATGCAACCTTAAAATATGCCACTATGGCATAACTATTATTTTGAGTTTAAGGCAATTGAGAAACAAATGCATAAAAAACTCTCTACTATCCACCTCTCTGCTTAAAACAAAGTTTAAATTTTCCTTTGTGAAAGAAAAGATTCTTTTTATTAAAAGCTGCATATAAATATCATCTTCCTCCCCATCTTGTACCAGGAAGAGGAGAATGACTCTTAATCACTGGATACACTTTTATCACCCTGCAGACTGCAAGAGATTGAGTCTGCATAACAAACCTTACTAAAATAACCCTTGTCTTCTATTAGTTTCCCCCATATATTTATCTCTTCCTAGAAGCCCAAACCCCTTTTCCTTTGTCTTGTCACTTTTTCATAATTTCTCTCTCTTTATTAACGCGGTATATATGACCCAAATTCTAACCACTACTTTGAGTTATTCATCACTGAGATCTCCTGTATGTACATTATACACATTAAATAAACTCTTTTTTTCATCTTATGAATCTGTCTTTGGTCAGTTTACTTTTCAGGTGCCCAGACATTGAACCTAAGAGGGTGGAGAAAATTTTTTTTTCCTCCTCTGCAATTGTAACAAGTGTACCACTCTCGTGCAGGATGTTGATAGAGAGAGGTGAGGGTTGGAGAATGGGGTCGGGAGTGGGCATATAGTAACTCTTTGTACTTTCCACCCAATTTTTCTGTGAATCCAAAATTGCCCTAAGAAATAAAATCTATTAAAAATAAAAATACTGGGCAGACTAAGCAAAGCAAAACAAGCCAAATACCAATGCCTGAGACCGACACAGACCAAGCAGAGAACTACTGAGGGTGAAGTCCAGACTTAGACATTCTTTTATTATTTTTTTAAGCTCCTGGATTGATTCTAAAAAGCAGCCAAGGTTGAGAACCAGTGAGGTACTTTCCACATTCTTACTCTCACTCTTTCTGCCCTTCAGCCTTAAAAAGAACTTTAACCTAAAATTAACTTCAGTTACTCCTTTTACCTACCATCTCTTTCCTTTCTACTCATCCAGGGCCTGTTGTGGATTATGTAAAATACATGTTTAGCAAAATGGGCTTTCCTTCTCCACTACCCTTCCTTACCCTTACTCGGGAAAACCACACACTGAAACCCTGTTTAGTACACCTCATCCTCAAGCACTGGCTCTCCACACACCACAAGCCATGTTCACATTCCCTACCATTCAGGCCTCCATGTGCTCCTGGAGAAATCCACCTGTGCCTGCTATGGCCCTATGCACTCATAGTCTCCTGCCTCAGGTCCTGCATCACATCATTTTCTGCTTGCCCTAAAATCCTATTTGACACTTCAAGCTCTATTCTGTCAATACCTCACTCAATCCCCACCTTCTTCTGTTGGCATATTCTCTTACCTCCTACTTACAAAACACACTTTCACTGCCTCTCTCCCTTCTAGTCCCAAAGATGCCCCTTCTTCCTCTCCATGGCTCTCCAGAATATCTGGTCCTTTGGTCCCACATCTTCAAGCTTCTCTGGGACCAGACTATGTCAACCAGCTTCTCTTTCTCATGTGATTTAAATCTCTTTTTTCTAGTAACTTTCCTCTTTACTCTGTAAATATGTTCAATATCACTTATCCTAACAATTTCCCCTCAACTCTGCATTTCTCTCTTCTGTCTGATTTCTATTCTTCCCTTATTTAAAATTATTGAAGGAATAGTCTAGAATAATGATATTATGGCTATGATAGATTTAAAGAGCCCTTAACATTTAGAGATCTGCTGAAATATTAAAGAATGAAATAATACGAGGTCTGGGATTTGCTTTAAAATAATAGGAAATGGGCTCAAGTAAGAGGAAGTACAAATGAAACAAGATGACCATGAGCTGATCATTGTTGAAGCTGCATGATTGGCACATAGGAGTTCATTTATTGTGTTTCCACAACAAAAAGTTTTTTAAAAAATCTATATGCATTGTCCACTCTTCTTACAGCTATTTTTCAGCCTACTGTTTTTACCTGGCTCCTTCCCATTCCTACAAAAGTGTTCTCATTATAGTCACCTGTAACCTTCCGATTGCCCAAATCCATTAAATGTCTTTTATTAATTGTTTGCTACAATTGTTATTGTCGATTACTCCCTCCTCCTGAAACACTCCACTACCTTTGCTTCTGCAACATGATAGTCCCCCAGCTCTCACATACTCTCCAACATTTCCTTCTCTATCCACCATTCAAATGCTGAGGTCACTCCTCAGATTCCTCCTCATACTATCTTCACTCAACAAACTCTCCCCAATCTTTGATTTCATCTCTACCTATGTGGTGAAGACACACAAGTACATATATTTAACCAAAATTTCCCCTGGCTTTATTCTTGACTATCCAAGTTCTTAATGGACATTCTCATTGACGTCCCATAAACACATTCAGCCTCAAGCTGAATCCACAGACTTCCCTAAGCCTGCTCCTTCTCTGTTCCACTGTGAAAACATTCCTCTTACACCATCTTCCTGATTATCTCAGACCCCTCTCTTTTCTTTATCACTCCCTTCCTGTTGACTTTACCTCCTCAGTGTCACTTCTTCACTTCTCCAATAGCACCCTCTTGTCCCAGCCTTTATTTCTCATCTAGAACAGCAACAGCCTTCTATCCAGCATCTCATTTCTCATCAACCCTCTTATCTATACATCTTCCTTCCCCCAAAGTAGCCAGAGACATTCTTAGAAAATATGTATTTGATCATATCATTTTTGTTTTAATCCCTTCAAAACTTGCCATTTCAATATCATTAGTATACAAGTTTCTTAACATGACACACAACAGCTTCCAAGACCTCTTCTCCTCCTGGATTCAGCCCTCAGCATTCCATCTTGCAGCTTATACTCCAGACACTAAATTGTTTGCTTTCCTCCTGTGTATCTTCGCAATTCTCATCCTGTATTTGCTCATGTATCACTTCTGCCTGGGACGCCCTTCTCTCCACTGTCACCGCTCTATCTTGAAGATTTCATTTAGGCTCATTCTTCTCTAAGAAGCTTTCCCTATTCCTCAGCCCCACCCAGTTATGTGCTCCTGTATCCCTATGAATCCCTGTTAATAGCTCTATCTCCTTCATTAGACCATGAGCTTCTCAAGTACAAGAACTTGTCTCTTTCATTTTAATGTACCCAGCATTCAGCTTGGTGACTGGTAAATTGTAGATATTCAATTATTATTTCATAACTAAGTGAATGATAAAGGTATATTTGGGGAATGAATAATATAGCTAACATACAATATAATATCATATTAGTTTCAGGTACACACCATTGTTATTCAACACTTATATACTGAAAGAAGTGGTCACCATGATAAGACCAGCACCCATGTGATACCATACCATGCTATCACAATATTATTGACTATATTCCCTATGCTGTATTGACTATATTCCCCATGACATTTGTTTCATACTTGGAAATGTGAACCTCTTATTACCCCTCACCCTTTTCCTCCCTTTTTAAAACTTTCAATTACAGCTGACATTCAATAAAACTTTCAATAGTCAAAGTTAATGAAGAGTCATAAAATGAAGGTTGGACAATTACGTTCATGAACTCATCCTAGAAAAAGTGCTACATACCTCATTGCTGAATATCACTATGGTCACCTTTGAAGTATTCCCCTTGGGAAGCTATGCACTGATGCCAGCATATAGACCACCCTTTAAAGCAATTTGGGAACTCTTTTTCTGGAATGGCCTTCAGAACAGTCATTATATTACCTTTGATGTCCTTGAATGTCATTAAAATGGCTACCTGTCAATATTTCTTTATCTTTGGGTAAAGAAAGAAGTCACTGGGGGCCAGATCAAGTGAGTAGGGAGGGTATTCCATTACAGTTATTTGTTTACTGGCTAAAAACTCCATCACAGACAGTGTCGTGTGAGATGGTGCATTGTCGTTATACAAGTGCCATGAATTGTTGGAGAAAATTTCAGGTTGTCTAATTTTTTCATGCAGCCTTTTCAGCACTTCCAAATAGTAAACTTGATTAACTGTTTGTCCAATTGGTACAAATTCATAATAAATAATCCCTCTGATATAAAAAAGGTTAGTGGATGTCATCAAAATGGCAGTGTGAGGTGAGCCTATGTAAATCACCCCTGGAATTTACGACTAATCAAACAACTATAACTCCACAAAGGACTCCATGCAGAGCAGACAGGCAAGATGAAGATCCCACTACTGAATTCACCTAAAGGTGGGCGAAGCGCACCAGTGGGGGAGGAGACAAGGGAGAAGTGCAGAGATGGAGACATGTGGGTGCAGGACGCAGACCTAGTTCAGTGTTCCGAGCTCACTGCATCATGGAACTACCGCAGCTGCGGAAGAGGGAAGAACTCGGACTGCTAGGGTTACGTTTATGGCCCACAGGGCTGAAGGGACAGCATATAACACTGCTGAACCCAAGGCTCACAGCAGAGACCTCGGAGCAAAGAGTGAGGGAAGAAGGTTGAAAACGGTGGTTTAAGCCCTCACTGCCGAGCAGAGAATGGAAGCCTTAGGCACTGAGACTAGCTACCCCCTCCCTACCCTCTCAGAGCTCACCCCACCCCCACCTGCCTGGTGCTAGAAGCGGAACAGTAGCGGTGACAGATAAAAAAAAACAGAATACTTGCTGTTCTGAGAACTGTGGTCCACAGACACAGATTCACAGCCCAACTAGCTCCGGCAAAGGGGAGGGAGCTTTGGAAGCAGGACCGGCTGTGGTGGTGGTCGCCGCCATTGCAATGAGCCACTTCTCACAACTCACCCCACCTCTGGCCCCACCTATCTGCACAGATCCCTGCTGGAGTAAACAGAACTGCTGAAACACACGGGCTCTGAATCTGGTATAGGAAGACCTTTGGAACTTTAAAAGCTCTCCACATACGCACACGGACACTGCACCCTGTGACCCAGGTGAACTATTAACAGAGGAAAAGCCCATCTCCCAGGGAATCCCCCCATTGTGTGAGAAGCTGGAATAGTGCAGAGAAAACATAGCATTACTGTGTGAGAGAGAAAAAAAG